>NW_019174343.1:4313600-4432249 GCF_002260705.1 Seriola dumerili | reverse complement strand
GTGTGGGGTGGGGGGGGGGGGGGGGGGGGGGGGGGGGCCTGGGATGGGATGGGCCTGGGATGTTTCTTGTGTTTACCTTAAATTCCTGGCATGAATTATTTCAGTCCGCCCTTGTTTTTGTCTGAGATTATTTGTTGACGAGGAACTAATCCTTGATACAGCCCTGCTGCACTGAGTGAGCTTGTTTTCATCATTCAGTGTTTAATTTCAGTAAACACATCAATGACTGTGCTCCCATCTGTAATAGTACAAACACACATATGAGCGGCTCTCTGTCGACTGTCTGTGTTTCAGAAGGCTGTCATCAGAAATTTATTAGCAAAGAAATGAATGTTACATCTGAACGACACAGAAAAGATATAAACCCTCATGAAGATGCATGAGATGGGGGGAGCAGCTGAGGAAGACAAACAGAGATCAAAGAGGAGCGGGAATAAAAAAAGAAAAGAAAAAAAAGATGAGAGTGGGCGCCGTGGCAACATATAGTGTGTTTGTGTCCCGTGAGGATCACAGCCATGAGCAAGCTGAGATTTGTTGGCACCTCACTTGGAGCAGATGTATTTGTGAGATTGCATGTGTGTGTGTGTGTGTGTGTGTGTGTGTGTGTGTGTGTGTGTGTGTGTGTGTGTGTGTGTGTGTGTGTGTGTGTGTGTGTGTGTGTGCGTGTGTGTGTGTGTAGTGAGACAGTGTCACACAACCAACTTCCAGCCTTTGACAGAGGTATCTCTGAAACTGATGCCAGATCCTCCTGATTGGCTGCAAACATCCAAACCCTAAAACCGTACTGCTCTCCACACAGTGTTGTCTAGAAGATAAATGAAGCAAATTGGTACACACACAAACACACATACACAAGCACGTGCGCGCGCACACACACACACACACATACACACACAAACACACACACAAACTGTCCATTGCAATCAGGAACTTTCTCACTGACGACCCATGCAATTAACTTGTTCAAGAGGGCAAATGAGGGAGTGGAGTGAACAAAGAGAAGATCCCAATCAGAGATGGGGGGGGGGCATTTTTCTACATCCTGTTGAGAAGCATGATACCTCAGATTCTATTTTTCTATTTCAATCGCGGCGAGGTGAGAAGAGAAAACAAGAGAGGACAACAGGAAGAAAATATCATGCTGGAGAAGCTGGCAAACACCAAACATGGTGCATCCCCACTTGTGGCTGCCTGAGGACAAACACTCTGCTGTTTTGGCCAAGGGGATGATTGCTATGGAAGTGTTCTGATGACAAAAGATTTGACAGAGAACAAAAAAAGCTGCTTCTCAGTACAAAGGTTAGTGTTTTAGATTCTCCAGGGCAGATATTGTGCTGTTTGAGCAGCTTCTGATCACCTGATATCAGGTCTGCTGTGTGTGTGTGTTGCTAATAGACAATTGCTCTATTATTGCAAACATTGGGCTCATCCAGGATTTGAACCCAGGATCTCTTGCACCCAAAGCGAGAATCATACCCCTAGACCAACCTCTTGTGTTTAAACTTTATCTTAAGAAAAATCTCAAATTCTGAGCCATTTGTGGCATTTTCATTACAGACACATTTCTGCTCTTAACAGCTCAGATTGTTTCATCATTGTTTCATATGTTGGGCCCAGATAAAACTCTGTAACAGTATTAGAATAAGGGATAGACAAGAAGTTTGGTGCTCCATCCCTCCAGTGGAGCTACAGAGACTTGTATAACACCAAGGCAACACATAGAGGCCCAATGCCTTACTAAGAGAGCTTACATTGGTTTTTGCTTTCATTTCTCACCTATCTGTATATGCTATGTTTTAGCATCCAAATAACACAACCAAGCAAGGTCTGATTTGATATATGTAAAGACATTTCTTCTGAATGCAACATGTCATTACTGACCATTGTTATGTTACTCCAAACAACAGGCTCGTCCAGAATTTGAACCCGGAACCTCCCACACCCAAAGCGAGAATCATAACCCTAGACCAACGAGCCACTCATATTTCATTTTTATCTCAAGAAAAATCTCAAATTCTGAGCTGAGCTTTAAAATACAACACAAACCCTTTACACGGAAACAGAGTCTAGCTGTGGTTCCTGATAATCTTTCAGATCTCTATGAGTTCATTTTCACTGAAGACACATTTCCGTTCCAAATATCTCTATAGATTGTTTCTTTAAATTGCAATGTGAGGCCTAAAGAGATACATAATCAGAACTCAATGAAAGAAGAATTAAGTTATGTACAAATCAAACATATATTCAATCCTGTTAGGAGGAGACATGACCAAAGAGCAAACCTTCGAGAAACATATATTTGGTCTTGGCTTTGAGGACTTTACTGAAGGATATCACATTCTTATTAGAAACAACGGGCTCGTCCGGGATTTGAACCCGGGACCTCTCGCACCCTAAGCGAGAATCATACCCCTAGACCAACGAGCCACATGGACAGCAAAAGTATCTAAAGAAAAATCTCAATGCTGTTTCACAGGACTGAAGAGACTACGGTTTCAATTATTGTGGATATAAGGGTCTGTTTCATATAAAGCTTCTAATCATTTAAATTATTCCCAATTCCCTAAATAATTCCTTAAACCTGAAAAACCTTACATTTGCATAAAAAAAACAAATCACACTATCACACTAGAACTAGAGACTAACATGAAGCTAACACAGCCACAATGATATATAGCTAGTAACTACTTTTAATTTCTTGGCAAATGGTCTCAGAGAAAGTTTGAGTCAAATGAATTTAAATGTGAAACACATTTTGATTTTTAAGATGATACAGACAGCAAATAAAGTTCTTTGTCTCGAGCTGGTGATTAAAAAAACGCCCCAAACTTTTATTGTGACAGGAGAGGGAAAGGTAGGTATTTCAGTTTTACATCTGAGACACAGAGGAGAAAATTAGAGATTAAATGATTAGAGTATGAGATGTATTAACTGTATAATTCTAACCCAGATTGTTTTTGGTAACAGATATCTCTGGTGTAACTCCAAATATCCATGTCTCTTCAGAAATAGTCACTGACAATTCATTCTCATTAGTAGGAGATTACATTACATTACATCATAGAACAAACTAAGAGAGACCCTCTCTAGTGGTTGAAACAGTATTTTCTCAATAGCAGACATCTCAGGGTGATCTATAAAGGTTACACACTAAGTGATATATTGCCTTACTTGTAGGAAATGTAAAGAAATCTTGTCTTTATGACTCCGGCGACAGTCAGACAGTCCATCCCATTCTCATGGACACAATATCTCAGTAATGCCTTGATGGAACTTCTTTGAATTTGGCACAAACTTTCACTTGGACTCAAGGATGAAACGAGTAGATTTTGGTGGTCAACGGTCAAAGTTCAAGGTCATGGTGATCTCACAAAGGTCAAGGTTGCAATGACCTCACAAAACACATCTTTGTCCTTCACGTCATCAAAGGCCTTGCATTTCTTGACCACTGGTGCTGAATAATCATTGAGTAAAGAAAATCCTCCATCCAGTACAAGCGGGATGATCCGATTCAGCACTAACCAGGCTTTGGTTTCAGGGAGAGTTTCTCTTGTTTTGGTTGTTAGATAGTTATAAGTAACCACCTCTCCATACACACAGGATCTATTCCTTCTTTGGGGAACCCACCCTCCCATCCCCAGTGACACTTGTGTCCTATTTTCATTTAAATGAGCTTTTTCTTTTAAAATAAGGGAACACAGTATGCGACAGGCATGTGTGTGGAAGCAGCACTAAGTCAAACTACTACAATAACAACTGTCCAACTCATCAGTGTGTTCCAACATTCAGCTGACCTGTGTTTCAATGCTAGCAAATTCTGTCCTCTGCCTCAACAACTTCAATTCCCAGCATCTGTATTTGGGTTGTTTGATCGCTTATAGCCACCAGCACCATATCAACTAGCATCGATATCCTTCATGATGTTATCAGTTATTCTGTCCATGGCTTGGAGAACGTTCCGGTCAATGTTACAGCTATTGCAAGCATTTTCACATTTAGCCGCCCACTTCCACAACAGTAGAGTCCTCATTCTGTTTCTTGTTTTCGTAACCAGCCATGGTCAATTTTCTTGGTTTTGGAAAAGTAATCATCAAGAGTCATTATAAAGTTAATCCTGCTGTTAAAAAGGATGTTTTTGCCGAGCATATGCATAAAATAATTGGATAACTGAACAAATATTACGAGAGCTCAGTGAGGCGCAGCGTTTCCTCTGCAACGCCATCTTGGCCCTGTCATTGTTCAGTTTGGTTCAAATGCAGTTAAAGCAACAATTTATCTCACATGCTCAAATCATCTGCTACAGTCATGATTCTGTCCTCCCACTCGCACAGATCTGACCTGCAGACAGACTAGTGTTCAGATTTTTTAGTGATCTCTCAAATGATTTGTCGTCATTAATGCTTCCATAATTTCCAACCATGATTTACAGGTTTGGTGGTAGAAGTGGGAAGAGCCATAGTAGAAAAACAACAGTGTTTGTACCCAAAACAAATGGAACAAGATTCTGTATCACTGTGTCCTACATTCCCAGTCATACTCTGAACTGTAAACAGGAAGGAATGTCTGTATACACTGAAAGTTGCTGCATTTTAAGCATTTTTCAGTGATGCCTGACAAATATTTGGAAATGGAGTTATTTTAGATGTGAATATGGGGCGTGGGTTTTTACTGCTCTCTTCCAGGGATGCAAGGAACTCTTAAGTGGTTAATCTCCCATATTAATATTTACATCTGACACATTTCACAGAAGCTTTCGCTCGGAGAAATGTGTGTGTCAGGGAAGTGCAAGTAAACTTGTAAATTAACATCACCCTTGTTTTTTATTCTTAAGTCTTAAGTGGACAACCTGCTCTACCTCCTGAGCCACAGTTGCCTGTCTCGACACGATTGTCCCTCTTAAGATCATTTGTAATCAATCACTTGATTTTCACTTGACAACTATTGGATGGACTTCCATGAAAATTGCCATGAAAAGAAAACATTCTTTTGTTTTCTTGAAAGAACAATTGTGTTCTTTTCAGGATGAACTGTAATAACTTGATCAGACTTTTCCTCCTGTGCCATCATCCAGTCAAGGTTTCAAATTGTCCATTATTTTGGTTTATGACCACCTACCAGCAAAACTAATAACATTCCCATCAGCGTAAGTTGTACCTGTGTTTAGTGATAATGCTAACATGCTAAACTGAAATGGTGGCTGTGGTAAACAAAATACCTACTGAACATCAGCAGTCACATTTTGCCCAGCTGACGTTAGCATGTAGCTCAAACACAGCGTGGCTGTAGAATGCCACTGGGATAGAGAAGGAAGGCAAAAATGGCAGCAAACAGATCACATTCCTGCTGTGATGTTATCTGAAATAACTGAAAGTTGATTTATTGCTTGTAAAGGCCAATGTAACAGAAGACACTAATATTTAAAAATAGGCTGTGTACAGTGTTTCACAGGGTAGAATATAAAACGTTTGTGCATTTGCGTTTGTTTTTTGGAGAGCAGCGGCTTCCTGTGTGATGTCCTGCCAGGGAAACCTTGCTCCATGCAACCATACAACATGATTTACATATGGCAGACTCAGGAATCAGCCCTGTGATAGGCTAGCAAGCAGGGTGTACCCCACCCTCTCCCAGTGTCAGCTGGGATTGGCTCAGGTCACCCATGACCCTAAAAGGCTACTGAATGAATGAATTATGCAAATCAAAAGTTCTTGATCATAAGTCTTCTGAGAGCTCTTTTTTGTGAGGCCTGGGTCTCATCAGCAGATGCCTCTTGTGAAAATCAAAGTCAAAATGTTTGATTGAAGTCAGAGCAGCTGTAAGCCAGACCTCCAATCTGGTTTCATTGATTAGATTCCAGGTTTGATAACTGCTGACTCCAGTTAGCTTTTGTTGATGCCATTAGCCGAGGGGTTCACATACTTTTTCCAGAATACACTGTGACTGTTTGAATGATACGCTCAATGTGGACAAGAACAATACAAGGATTTGTGTGTTATTAGATTACACATTGCGGTTGTTCGATATTGTAACTTAGATGAAGATCTGGCATTTTTTCACACTTTTTTCACAGCACGATGTAGTTTAGCTTGGTCTCGGCAGGTGAGAGGCCACGTTTCTTTTACAGAGAGTTGCTAATTCTTGTTTGAGCAATGTGTTAGTTCACAGATTTGTATCCTGTGATCTAACGTGTTGGTTCACAGGATTCAAGATTCCTGTGCTCCTCACTGTAATTTTCCTCCTGCATGTGTTTATTAAGGGTTCGGCTAAGATTAACATACCTGAGAAAACTAGTTAGGTTAAGTTTAAATAACTTAACCAATAGGACAGTTACTGTAAGTGGCAGATCAAGAGGTAATGTGGACAGTGAGTGAAAATGATCCTCTGATACATTTCTTTTTTGTGGTAAAATGTTTTCCAGAACGCAAATGATGAAAGTCACAAGATATTTTTAAAGCACGTTACAGCAATTATCAAAGCATCAACAGCATCTTTAAACAATCACATCAGTTATTTGAGTGAGAGCAGCGAATAAAAACGACTGTGCAGCATCAGTTAAAAGACGCAGGGAGAGAAAAGGTCATTTCTCATTCACATCGTAGCAACGAAACACATCCTCCTTATTAGACAGATACCAACAGGCCAAACTAGTAAAAGCGCCCTGTACTGTTAGTCAGCTTGTGACACAAAGAGGTCTTTGTACCAACGCTAATTTGGTTGAGTGGATTACACCTCTTTTTTTAGACCGCAGTGTAAACTACATTGTGCATGTTGTTCAATTGAACTCCTGTATGAAGTGCTCTGGTGCTTATACACTATTCAGTGAAGCTGTACCCCGCTGAGACACAGGGGAAGTCTGACAGGGGAAAATATCAGCCAGGACCACGAACACATCAGCACTTCAGCCAGTCTATAGCATTGATTTCTCTCTGGAAAGTGATCTTATTTACTCCTCCGTTCTTAACCCCTTAATCTGCTTTATATCTGATAGTATTTTATTTTACCAGCTTCCTGAATGTATCGGCTTCTCTGATATTGTGTACTTTGACTGGCAGTTATAATAACAGATACCTGTTGATTGTCTGTTGGTGTTTCTATGTTCACTATGATTTGACATGATAAATCACAGTGCAATAGCAAGTCATTCTAGTAATTGCTATATCCACTCATTAAAGATCCCAGGATTATCCACAACAAGCATGTATAATGTATATGTGTCCAGCAAATGCCGGTCTATGCTTATAATGTCTATTTTTTTAGCTTTAGCTGGTCAAGCACTGCTAGCTTTCCTTATCCTGATATACTGTATGTCACTGCTGTAATCTCAGAAAACATGTTTTTGGCAATAATTTAACAATTCATATGCTAATCATCACTAAATTTCACACAAATGTCTCACAGGATAAAATGATGTGACATTATCATGCTCTGCATAAACACTTTATTTAACAGCGTCAGGAACACAAGGGAAGATTGTGACCATATCTCACATTTGGTCAGATACCTGAATCAGGGACATTAATATTGGGTGCTGCCGTGGAGAGAGAAAATCAGTTCTTGTCTTGTGCAGATGAGAGTCGGTCCTTAAATACCAGGCGACATCACAATCGGATTTGAGCCACCATCAGCATTACACAGAGATGACCGAGGAGGTGACGTCTCTTCTCAGTTATTATTGTGGAGACCATACACACACTAACTGTAACTAACACAGGATGCACATGCTTTAAACCGTGATGTCAAGATGACCTTGTTTATGACTTTCTTTTTCGGCTGAAGACTTCATTGTTCTTCTTTCATCCTAGTACGTCACAGCATCTCAGAGATCCTCCTTCAAAACTCCCACACGTCCGACACACATCCTGTTGTTACGCAGGTATAAAGTCTATTCTCCACATTCAACACGTGTGCACAGGAGGGATTGCACAGGGCTAAACTCCTTTATAATGAGTTGCTTTGTATTTAGCTTCAACACTGTAATATCATGTGGATTATATGACACTCAGTCATGCTAATAAGAGCATAATCACATTGGAAAAGAAATGGAAAATTCAAGCAGGAATTTACCACAAAGAGCCCAACTTGAAACTGTAGTGATTGTATAGATTGTCTTTGCAGCAGGATTCATATTTCAGGCACCATCTTCTGTCACGGCTATGACTTTGTGTTCTGTCAGAATGAGCTTTATTGGCCAAGCATGTGAACGCATACAAGGAATTTGACTCTGTTTTTTCTTGTTTTTTTTTCTCCATGAGCTCACACACTAATACATTAGACATGCAGCAGAACAAGAACAACAAAGCTTTACAAAGTCAAGTCAGTTTTATTTATTCAATGAGCTGGGGGAAAACTCCTGCCCCCATGCAGTGGATTATTGCTGCTAAGATATCTGTGTGTGTGTGTGTGTGTGTGTGTGTGAAATAGATGTTAACTGCACTTTAACTGCTGTGATGAGGAAACCAGAGGCATTTTCCAGCTCCACAAGTATAAAGCCGAGGTCTCTGCTGCTGCTGCTTTAACTGCTCACTGAACATGATTGTGTTATTAACAGCATACAGAGGTTGGCAGTCCTCTTTTCAGCAGTGCTGCGGCAGTGACTTTGCTGTTTTGTGCTGCCAGGAGCATGTTTCCCTCCCCAACCAAGAGTCACATGCTGAGTTTGACTGATTCCTAAAGGCTTCCCCTGTTTGGAATTAGGAGTCCTCCCTTTCTCTGCGCTGATCTGGGGATTACTTACTTCTGCCGTCGCTTTTTGAGCCGCTTCCTCTCCTCCTCTTGCTGTTCATTTTATGGCTGCCACCCACACTTCTCTTGTTCTGAGAAAGCCGTCATTATTTTTCTCTTAACTCCCGGGTCTTTGTGCATATTGTTACACCTTTATACTGTTCAAACTGAAAGTATTTGGGCAGTTTCACATTTTTTTTTGTTCATCATCTTTAATTTTAAATGAAATACATTGAAATACCAAGTCTCATTTGTATAATATTATGTTTTTAATGTCTTCTTTTTCTCATACCATTTTTATGAAGGGTTCTGTTTCAGTTATTTCAATTGGTTTGGTTTCTCTGTTTTGTATTTTATGTGATTATTATTGTTTATTCATCATTTATCTTTGTTTTGGATTTACTTCATTGGTCCTCAATTGCTTCTGTATTATCTACCTCAACTCAGATTCATTGCCTTTTGTTACAACTTAGTCTTACAGAAGGCTTGGATGGAAAAGACCAATAAGCCGTCACATTGTTTGAATGGATCATGACAAAAGACAATAAAAACAGAATTTCAGAAAAGAAGTCTCAGCTTTAATTTGAGTAGGTTTCTATCAATATAGAATGAATTGCGTGGGAGGTGTACAGAGGTTCAAAAGTATTGAACAGATACACATGGAGTCAAACAAAATCATCATATTTAATATTGTGTAGTCAATGACTGCCTGAAGTCTTGGACCCACAGACATCACCAGACGCTTTGTACCTTTGTATCTTTGTATCTCTCGCGGTGATGCTCCCTCAGGCCTTCACTGCAGCCTCCTGCAGTTCCTGCTTGTTGTGGGACTTTGTTCCAGGACTCTTACGTATCTGTGAACTGCAGTCTGGTCTTTCTTTGTCTGTGGTTTACCAGGGGTTTGCATCGTGTGCTGCATCCTCTGAGGTTCTGTCATGAAGTCTTCGCTTGATTGTTGACAAGGAAACATGTCCGCCTACATCCTTCCTCTTCTTTCCGTCACCCACAAGATGCTCCTCGGTCGACCAGCTCTATGACATTTTCCAGTTTCCTATGTGGACCTGCTTTTCTAGAGCAAAACCCAACTGTAGATTTTGACCAACTAAATACCTTTGATATCTCTCTGATAGATTTCTGCTTTTCTGAGCTTCGGTATGATCTTCTTCACTTGCAATGGTCACCTCTTCACTCCTCATATTGACAGACAACTCCTCCTCAGTCTGAACAGCAAATCTCAGTAAACTCTTTTGTTCATGAACAACGCACACAAGCGGGTGGGTGGGGGTTCTCTCCCTTTGCTGTCTGTCTCTCACTGTCGCTATCGGAATTAAGGCAAAAATAACTTGAAAAAAAAAACCAAAATGTGATGAACCTGGCTGGGACGCACTTGTTGTTCAACGCTTTGTGACTTTTAAAGTTAAAAGCACTAAACAACAAGTGCATCCCAGTGTCCCCTGGAAACACCTCCGCTGTGTTGTGAGTATTTGTAGCACATGTGTTGTCAAATTGATGAAGATGTTTTCTGAATTTGTTTGTGTTTTGTCTGTTTGCATTTTCTTAAGTTGCAGTGTGTTGATCTCTCAGGGCCACTGTACAATGTCCATAATTATTGATAATTTTGAATGAGCTATTTGACCAGGAGAAGAGTAGTTACACTGCTGCGTGGGCTTCATCCTTTTCCCATTTCAATGTTTTGTCAATCGGTGTTGCTGCTGATGCCTCTCCATCCTGAACTGTCTGCGGGTTGTGTCTTGAGATGTGGCAGATGTTGATTGTGGTTGACGGCGTTGTTGTGTAATCCAAAGGGTGGAAGCGGCTCCTGCTCTCGGTCGGGACAATTTTTCTGCACAATGATTGGCTGTTTTTCACTCATAGCACGCTCCATTATCAAGGGATATGATAGGCTGTTTATGAGCCAGGCGGGGGGCGAGCTCAGGGTTTGTTCATGCAACTGTGAAACTTTCTGTGGAAAAATGTCCGTATAGCTATGTTGCTGTTGTTTTATCACCCAGGCCTAGCATTCATGCATGTGTACACATGGCATGCTCCTGATTGTGCTCAGGCAGCCATCTGATCTGCACTGTGCAGGTACTGCAGCGGGCTTTTAATCTGACAATACACTGAGACAGTAATATCCTGATGGGCTGTTGCGGCCTAAAAATAAAAGCAGGGAGTATGGAGTCTCGTTGTAACTGAACCCACCACAGACATCTCTCTCCTCTCACAATAATGAGCAGGAACTCGCATATGCACAAATCCATCATACTGAAGGAATCGTGAAGACATCTCTGCAGCAGACAGACAAGAGGAAAGGAAGAAAAGCAAAAAAGCAGGAGAGTGACAACTAACTAAAAGGGATGGCTGTGGTTGTGTAACCCACTGAGGGAGAGAGTGTATTGATCAGCTGCTATCCTGCCGCTTTCCGCCTCATTATCAGATGACACAGAAGACTGTCTTTGGTCAAGCTGCACATAAAGATCCATTATAGCTGCACAACAAACTCTGCAGCTCGTGTCATGTAGGCAGTGCACCACGGAGTGTTGTTGTCTTTGATTTTTTTCTGTACTATATGTTCTGTACAAGATCTATTTTTGAAACGTTTTGCACTGAAAGAAAAAAATCACCTTGTCTGTGGTTTGTATGACGTCACCCTATGGAGCAAATATTGCGCCTTTAAACTGCTCTCCAAGAAAAGCATCAATGTGTATTCTATACATCAATAGACTGAAGGATTGATTGTAAAAGTAACTCCCTCTCTCTCTCTCTCTCTCTCTCTCTCTCTCTCTCTCTCTCTCTCTTTGTCCTCCAGACTCTGCACCTCAGCACCATGAACAAGATGAAGAACTTTAAGAGGCGTTTCTCTTTATCTGTTCCTCGCACTGAGACCATTGAGGAGAATGAGTTCACCGAGCAGATCAACCAGCTCAACATCCAGCACACTCAAGGTAAGAACTTCCCTCACTTTAATATCGCTCAGCTTTATGTGGCACTTGTTTTTAAATTTAAAGAGTAAAGTTCTTCCTAGATTTTCACTGAAGGTTTTAAATGAGACGGTGCAGAATTTTTAAAGAAATCCAATTTTACTCTGAATGACAACATTTATGAGCATGCAATGCCAATGTTTTCAAAATACAAATATTCCTATAAAATTTGTGCATCGCTGCTACCATTGTTAAGGTTAAAACTGCACTAAGCAATATTTTTGTATTAGCAATGGATCAGGAAAATACGTGCAATGTGAACGAATGACTCACAGAGCCGAAACCCACAGTGAATTATCACCCGACCCCGCAGTTCCCCTCAGCTTTAAGGAGCGTCTTTGCCTCTTCCAGATAATTGTTTCGGTTTAATGATCCACAACTCTCTACTGTTTTGCTTCACACATAAGCTGTGTCTCAATTCGGGGGGGGGGGGCGCATCGGAGGATGCAGTCTACACGCCGTTAACCACGAAAGCTGAACTGAAATGAGGCCCTGCGAAGCCCACAGAGGATTTTCGCTTCATGTCACCAGCTGTGTCAGCTAAAAAGCTCTAAAAAGCCCATTGTACACAACCTGCTCAGCACCAAACAGCAGACACGCAGTTAACAAGTAGCTAGTGAAGAAAGGGGAGTATTTAGCTTTTATAGAGCCAGATGTTTCCCTCAAGAGTTGGTAGAGAAGAAAAACAGAGTTAAAAGAGAGAGGATATTGGACTTACATTTTCGAGTGTGACCAGAAACACAACTCTAACTGAATGCTACTGTTGCTCCGTAACTGCTGTGTGTGTGTGTGTGTGTGTGTGTGTGTGTGTGTGTGTGTGTGTGTGTAAATGAGCAGCAAAACTGAAAACTTACAACTTACGACTTACATTTACATTTACTCATTCAGCAAATGCTTCTGTCCAAAGCAACTTACAAGTGAGGGACAGTAGTGCAGTAGGACACCTTGGTTTAAGTACTGAATACTACATCTGTTTAGTGCAAGGAGATCAGGTGAAGAGGTGCAGTGAAAGTGTTGATTAGGGATGTTAGGTTGATAGAGGTGCGAAGAGAGGAGGTGCTCTTGGTAGAGATGAGTCTTCAAGGGATTCTTGAAGACAGAGAGGGACGCCTCTGCTCTGATAGTGTTTGGACCAGAGCAGTCTGGACTGAGACTGTCTTGTGTGCAGGGATGGCAATGCCAGACGACATTCCTTGGAGGAACGCCGTGGCCGAGAAGAAGCATAAGGCTGCACGATTGAGTTCAAGTAGATGGTGCAGACCCAGAGGTCTCTCTGAAGGCAGCATTAGTGACTTGAATTTGATTCGGGCAGCCATGGGTAGCCAGTGAAGGTCGATGAGAAGTGTGCTCACAACAAATGGGCAAAAACCCCAGAGGTTTAAAGGGACATTTGGGGTTATTTGACATGGCGTTGTGTGAGGTAGCCATGCATAAGTTGGTATGTTACCTGCAGTAGATACAGATCAGCACGCAGCAGGAGAGGCAGCAGGGAACATGGTACACTAGCAGAACTACGTGTCGCTGTGCAATGTGCCACACTTAAAAGACACCCATTGCGGGGCGTCGAGTGGTGCAGTGAGTTGAGCAGGCGCCCCGTATGTAGAGGCCACAGTCCTCGCTGCAGTCGGCCCCGGTTCAAATCCCGCGTCCGACGGCCCTTTACTGCATTTCATTCCACCTCTCTCTGCCTCCCCATTTCCTGTCTCTCTCTACTGTGCTATCCAATAAAAAGGCATGAAAATTTTTTTTTAAAAAAAGCCCAAAAGACACCCACTGAAACAATCCAATATTCATGTTGAATATTTTTAGCACGTTATCTTCCTGTCAAAACACTACTTTGATCTTTGATCACTACTTTGGTACTGCATTTGTTTTGTAGGAAAGATAAAGCGCTGAAAATATTCTACAGAGTGTCTTCAGCGGCTGAAAAAACATTTTATAACCAATAAAGCAACGGTTAATTGAGCACATTCAAACTCCTGAACCTTGAGCTCTTCCACTTCCTTGTGTCTTTAGGTCTCTGTGCAAATGAATAGCTTGTGTCTAATAATAGAGCACAAACTGCAATCTCATTCTGGGTTTTAATACCAAATACAAAAGCCTCCCTTTCTTCCATGTCTGTAAGGAACCCCTCACAGATTAACTAGGGCTTTTCCGGCTACGGCTGGTACCACCACCAGCGCCTAGTCACAGGGGATCAGCAGGCTTCAAAGGGAAATGAGGGTTATATGGTTGGATAAATAGGGGAAGATAAGGCAAAGGAAGTGAGTACATTCAGAATGAGTTATTCAAGTGTTTCTGCCTCATTACCTAGACTGCAGATGATATGAGCACATGATGTTTTCATCCTACACCTTGCTTGTCAGGTTATTTGCTTCAAGCTGAGAAACAAAGTGTAGATTTGTTGCTTTATATTTGGATACCATTAAAAAAAAAACAACATGCATTATCAGTAGAAGGAGGGAATCAGATCATGTGGGAAGCAAGGTCACCCGAGGTGAGCAGAAATTGCTGCCAAGTCAAGTGCACAAGTAATACAATGTAAGCATGATGTACTGTAATCAAGTGGTTTCATCGTCGTCTTACCACTCGAGGCGAGTAATCAAAATCAGGCAACTAAAGCCTCCTGTGTGGACAGTGAGTGCAGTTAAGTGAGGCATTTACGCAGCTGCCTGACGGAGAGAAGCAGCTGGGTATGTGGTTTAACCCCCCCAGAGTGCATCTGCCCGCATCCCTGTCTGTCTGCTCCTGAAGGTCAGGACAGAGGTAACCAGACAGACAGAGATGAGAGAGAAGACATGATGACGTTTGGCTCATGCCAGCACACGTCTGATGTTAACGCTCCTCTCGAAGCGTTTCCCGCTCCTCTCTCTTTTCTATCTTGTTCCCGTCCTTCCTCCTATGTGAGGCTGAAGCTGTCACACTCTCACAGAATTATACACAGCGCTGCTTAGATGTAAAACACCATCTGACATTTTTGCAAAGATTTAATCATCACACGGATATTTCCTGAATGGTGCATGTGTGTTTTATCAAAGGACCCAGTGGATAAGTCAGTGTGGTGTATGTTAAAGGAACGTTGTGACAGTTTGGGGAATATGCTAAATTGCTCTCTTGCAAATGGTTATATAAGACTGATACCACTGGCATGTGTCGGGGCAACCCTGTCTCCTTGAAATGATGTTTATGTGCAACTAAACTGCAACAGCAAATCACTGACTGGATCATATTCAGTCAAAATTTGAAAATACAGCCACTGTCCTGCAGCTACAGTTAGCATAAGGCTAAACTATTAGCAGCATTCAACATACCCACTCATCACCTGCTCTCATGGTAAATCTACCTACACAACCAACCACTGCAACACATTTAGATATTAGAGGAAAATGAAGTCAGCAGCCTGTTACCTGTCTAGGAGAAGTTCAGCAGGTTCTCTCCATCTCTGAAACACGTCACTGATATTGGCACGTGTCCATCAGAAGGGACATTAACGTCGACCACAATGAACTTGATATCTGTATCTGTATATCTAGAAATCATGTCTCTCTTGCTAAAGGCTCTAGCTTCATATTTAATGTACAGACATGAGAATGGTATCTTCTCATCCTACTATATAGGCGCTCCTATAGAAATGATAAAGGAGAGATACTGTGGGATCTCTCCTTTACTATCTCTATATATGTATTAGGCTGTCGGTCAGTGGTCAGTGGTGGAATCCAATTAGTATGATTGTTTTCCGGTGGATTGTATGTAGCTTGATATGTCAGGTATTTCATTTACTTGATTAACCAAAAATAGACCTTCCTTCCTAGGCCTATTGCCCGGCTTTAATGATAACCATAATTGTGTATACTGTATATCCATAACTGTCTATACAAATCGTATTAAATGTACTGTACAGCTCATTCTCCTGAGCTTATGTCCGTCAGTCTTATCTGGTAATTGGATTCTCTGATATTGTTCAAAACAAGAGTAGCTGGATCAAACTGACAAACAAAGAGAAAATCAATCACTCTCACCTCACTTGAACTCATTAGAACGTGCAAACAAGCACATACGATGTAGAACACAATATATACACAAGCTTTCTTTACCGTTAGTCTAGTGAACTGTTATACATTTATCTAGATTCATATGACCAGAGGAATACTCTCAGAGCTTTCAGAAGTAATAATGCACACGCGTGTGTTGTATGTGTACGTGTGTGTGTTAGCATCGGTGTCCTAAGGGGTATCCATGACTTACTGCCTGACTAACCACTAATAGCTCTCATTGTGCAGAATCCCCCTGTTCACTTTCCATATATTAGTCCATTTGGAGCTGTTTTGTTGAGCTCCCATGCGAACGTGCTAATGTGATGTTGAGAGTAATCACATAATCCACGGTGACACGTCAGCGCTCAGATGAGAGATCCGTCTGAAACCAACTTGAAAACCAACTGTCTCTGCTGAAGATCTGCTGCAAGAAATTAATCCTGATTATAGGAATAACAAATAAATTAGCTTGAAAAGTCAGTTGATTTGAATCAGTTCTGTGTTGGTTGCACATCAGATTTCTTTAAGTTATTAAACCCCTTAGCACACACACACACACACACACACACACACAATACACACACAAAAAGCCTTTATTACTTATTACTTATCTTGGTAATGTTGACTGGCTCTTGTCCAAGACAAACTGCTGTTTGCTTTTACAGGAATAGCATTATTAGCAACTGTTCCCATCAACCTTCCTCATCTGACTTGAGACTTTTAGCTTTGCCTCAATTAACCCTACTCTTTGCTCTTTGCTGCCATTAATTCATGTTTTTGGCAGGTGTGTTAGCAAATACACTGTTATTTACATCTCTAGCCAACGTAATGTTACCTGGTGAATGTGCACAGTTCATTAGGTACACCATGATTAAACTAATGCAGTCTAATACAGTTGGTGGTGATTATAACTTTAAGTCTGTGTTGAAACTGCTTCAGAAAGGTGCTGATTCACCTCCTTGATCATTTTGGAGGCTGCAGTTTGTGGTGGTGTTTAGTTGTATTGTCTTACACGAACAAACATTCTATTATTTTGTCCACACTGTTTAAATGAATGAGGTGAGGCTAAATAACAGAATCACCTCTCTCTATAATGTAATACAGTTCAACAGCACCTAAATTAACTAATTATCATCCGATTGAATCAACACCTCTCTCAAACACTTTCAACAAAAACCTTGTCTTCATGAAGGAGGGTTTATTGCAGAACTGTTGTATTAGACTGTCTGAGACTGAGTGTATGTCTAATATTCTCTCTCTTTTGGTCTCCAGAGGCTTTGTATCTGCTAAATGTTCAATTTCACTAGCTAGTCGCTAACTTTGTCTCTACTGCTGTTTAGTGCTGGATAGGTGTATAGTGAGTTAATCAGACCTTTCTGCTGCTGCTGGAAAACAATGCTGATGAGAGCTGTGAGAGGGAACCAGAGGAGTAGTTTGTGGCCTGCCGTAAAACCAAAACTTTGAAGTGAAAGACGACGGGGGAACCGCAGAATTCACACATAGTAATTTGACCCTCTGTTGATTCAAAAATATTGATTGGTGCACTGTTAAATTGACTCATCAATCCAACCAATCATTGCACTACTCTTCTTCCCTGCCTGAAAGTATTGGTGTAACCATTAGCAGAAATCTGTACAGCACCACTATATCAGAAACTCCTCAGTGTATCTTTAAATATAAAGGTTTTCTACTCAATTCTACTCATTTTATACTAATTTAACCAAGCTTGAGAACCACACCTTTAGATAGATACAAATCCATCTTTCAAATATCCATCATCAAATATTATCATGCTAATATGCTAAACTAAGATGGTAAACATTATACCTGCTAAATATCAGTATGCTAACATTGTCATTATGAGCATATATCATAGTGATGTATTTAGCTCAAACTCCACAAAGCTACAGGGTGTACAGTGGTAGGTAAGTACAGCCACACCGAGCAGCTAGCGCAGCTGTAGACTCTTGGTCTTGTTTAGTATTCACAGCATTTTTCATCAAGGTTTATGGCACTGAAGACTTCTGTAAAGTGTTTGTAAAATGTGGTTCTGTCCTCAAGCAAGGCACCTAACCTTTAGCTGCTTAATGACTGTAGTGAACAGCTTTGTAGATTTAAATGCGAGTAACACAGTGAAAATAAAACTGATCTTAAACTTAGCCTAGATGTTAATTCTGCCATTATTTATGAAAGCTCGTTGTCCAACAGATTTCCATGGTTATTTCCTGCAGCCTCTTCCTCCCTCTTGCTGTAATTACAATTTCAGATGGAAATGCTACAAAAACATCATGTGGCGCAGCATATTGGATTGTCCTTTTCCTAACAAGATCTCTAGCAGGCAGCCATCCATATCTCACAGCAATCAGGCACAGTGTCACAGTGTGCGTGCGTGAGCGTGTGCTCATGTCCCTGTCGCCTTTGCTGACCCTAATTAGCATCGGGAGATCAAAGGAGCGTTATATCTGTGATATTCAAATGACCAGCAAACAGGGTGTCATTTCATCCCCCCCAGCTCATTTAGCCTGTCAATCAATCTCACACAAAGTGGCCTGTCAGACGCTTCTCTCTGTAGCGCTGTTAAAAAAACGCCTTGTTAAACCCATCCAAGCATTTTCAAATGTTCAGGCCCAGCACACCGAAGAGTCACCTTGGCCTCGATCTGTCTGCTTTATTTTTTCACTGTAATTGATACACCTGCAGTTTCTTATATGAGGGTAATATTATGTATTATATTATATTATATGTGTATATTTGTTTAATTGGTGCTACATTTCCTGTGGTATGAGAGAGACCATAAGCCAAGAAGTAAATATTAATTTGTGTGTGTGTGTGTGTGTGTGTGTGTGTGTGTTTGTGTGTGTGTGTGTGTTGAGGGGGAGGCTTTAAAGAGACATATGAGACTTCCTCCTTAACACCAGGGCCTGCTTCCCTTGTTAGCCATTGTCCCCATGGAAACAACAAGTTAAAGGGCTTCATGCTTCAGCCCAGGAGGGGCTTACAATACACACACATACACGCACACACACACACACACACACACACACGCCTGGAGGCTGCCCATAAAATGGAGATACATGTCCACTTCACGCTCCATGCTCACCGTACCGGTGAGGCAGCCAACACTTGCCATTGAAACTGGGAGATCAAACTGCAGCTGAAATCTCACAGCCGGTAGCACTCAAAAGACGCCGACCGTATGATGAGGATCAAAGTCCATTCTTCCCACTACAGTGGCTGGAAGCTGTCACATTATGATGATGGTGTGCTCACAGTATAATTGTGTAACACGTTCGCTTCAGCAGCGTTCATTATTATCTCCTCTGCGGTCTTGATGAGCCTCACCTCTGAAAACAAGAAGCTAGGAGTCAACTTTGTAGTTACATGATGCCTCTCTTTGTTCTGTGGAGATATATCAGTACAGTAGTTGAATGATGAGTAAATGTTTTTATTTATTTTTGTATGGCCTTTCATTCACTAACAGAGAGAAACAGTCAAGGAGAGGTTTGCACTAGAGGCTTTGCCAGGACATCTGATTTATGTATTCATTACCAACAATCAGCATTAGAAACCCAGGAAAACTTTGGTAGCTTTAATGAGTAGTTAGTTTTTTTAGAAAGGGTTAGGAATACAGTTACACAGGTTGTCTACAAGTTTATTTTTAGTAAAATCTCAAATCAAATTCATATCAAATTCATCCACATTAATCCACATCTAGCTAATCACACACACATTTGACAAAGTAAGGCATTAATAACTTGTTTGTGAACACTTGCTTCTTTACAACCCAGCTGACACGGAGTAAAATAATCATCCATTTGAAGTTGTGTGTTTGGCAGTCTTACATGTTCCAATATTCACTTTCCTTTAAGGTCTGTTTTGGTCTTCCCCAGCTCCAGAGAAAAATGTTTGGCTCTTTAGCTTCTAAATTATCCCCTTTGTCCATCAGCTAGTTGCTAACTTTGTCTGCTGTTTGGCATACAGTGAGTTTATCAGACCTTTTCTTCTGAGAATACAAAGCAAATAAGTCTTTTTGAATGCTGTAGTGTGAAAGGGGAGAGCAATAAGAGAAGATGTATACCACTCACACAGACTTGTGTCTGTATGAAGCTGGTCCCAGCATCTGCTTAGTTTAACTTGGCATTAAGACTGGAAATGGAGAAACAGCTAGCCTGGCTCTCTACAAAGGTAATAAAATCCACCTACCAGCATCAACACCTTATATCTTGTTTGTTTAATAGAAAAAGTGTAAAAACTGACAATTCGCCATGTTACAGAGGGGTTATTTGCTGGACTACCTCTTGGCACCAGCTGAGTAGTCACCTTCTGTGTAAAGATTAAATGAACAAGATATAAGGTATTGATCAGTGAGCTTTAGAAGTGCTAGTGGGCACCTTTGTGCATTGACAGACTACCTGTTTCCCTGTTTCCACTCATTATACCAAGCTAAGCTAATTGGCTATTGGCTGTATTCATATTAAACTGACTGATATTGATCTTCTTCACAGAAAAGGGTGCATTCAAAATCTTTAACTTCCAAATTTAAGATGTGTTATGTATTTATGTTAAACTATGAGGATTTTTTTTTAAATTCTCAAATACCAAAAATCCAAGTATCAGTTGGGTTTTAGTGTGTATGGATGTATCTGTGACAGTAGGTTTTGTGTATGTGTGTCATGAAGGCTTATATGCATTGTGTACCTATACATGTAGATTTACTTTAGTACTTCCATAGCTGACCCTTTTATTCAGAGCGACTTTCAGTGTGTCACATCAAGATGGATGTCATGTAGAAACCTCAGCTACTTCTCACATTAGTGAGAAGTCTCTGTAATAAAAACCTAAATAAATGAGTGGAGAAACGCAACAAAAGCAGATGCTTCCATATGGAACACAAGAATGAAAAAAACATAAAAGTGGAAGTGTAAAGAGAAATAAATCAAGGAATGAAAAATGCTTTTACCTATTGCTTTTGCTTTTAGGTAGGTAAAAGCAAAGGTAATAGGGGAAAAGCATTTTTAATTCTTTTTTTTTATTTCTCTTTATATTTCCACTTTCATAGTTTTGCACTTACTGATTTATTATTTTATTTACTTTTACAGATTTATTCTTTTTTCTGGCACTCCTCCTTACACAAGGAGTCACTCAACAGTCAAATGACTATAATAATGATATAGATCATTTGCTATGGTCTTCACAGAAACCAGATTTTAACTCAGCTGAAATTTGTTCATCCCTCTGTAGAAATTCAGCTTTGGACACCAGTGAGAATAGTAGCTGTTCTGGAAACTAGTGGTGGCCCAGCACCATTGGTTTTGTCCTTTGTCACCCATCTGTACATCTGCAATTGTTGACCGAATATGTCTTTTCTACGGCAGGCCTGACTCCAGACAGACTGGGTCCTCCATCTCATGATGCCAGTCCGGTGAGCCCTGAACCAACCACACCAGGAGCTCAGTCTCCATCCCACCTCCACTACCACAGCAAGGCCCAGCACAGACGTTTCTCCATGGAGGTAAGTAGTACGGTCTCAGAAAGCAGCTGTAGGAGGACACAGGTTAATATGACAGATGAGGGGTTAACAGGCAAAGTGTTCACTTCACAAACTGCCGAGCTTTTCCTTCACAGTAATTTACGTGCCGCAGATTATGCACTTACAGGAAACTGTCCAAGTTCACGCACGTATTAAAAGCCTTAAAAGTCGGTCTGACATATATATCAGCAGTGGCACAAGTAGTTTGTTCTTCTGTTAAAACTCTTCCCCAGGAGTCATTTCTTCATTTCCACCTCTGCCAGCTCAATGAGATGAGTCACCTTCAAGGCTTTTAACCCTCCTCCCCGCAGCACCAGACTTTTTTATCGGAAATGTGAGAGAGTTCACAGTTCCACCTTTTCAGAAAAAGTCCCTGCGGAGCTTGTGTGATTCATTCCAAATCTTTCTAATATTCCACACAATTCGTTCCAGACAGGCAAGTGAAGCTATGCCAGAGAGAAAAGAGCACTCATGAAGGACTTGGTGCTGTGAAGACAAAAATAATGGCGCGACAGTGAGAGGACTGTGAGCTTAGACCGTCTGGAAAACCTTCAATACACAATGTGTGTACCTCTTTCTGAAAAAATGGTTTACTAGTTGTAAATAATTGTTGTACGGCTGATTAATTCTTTATAGATCATTAAGTCATTCATAATAATTTCATGGTTGCCATGTTGTGAAGAATCCATTTAACTGTTGTATAATATCTCTTTAGCTAGCTTTGTAGCTCATTCATCAAGGCAACCTTTGCAAAGGACAGTTCAGCCAACAAAAAAAAATGTATTAACACCTTATTAACATTTACAAGCTTATTATAGTGGGAGGGCCCCTCGTTAATTAATGACTTGTTATTAGTTAAAGGACCTGCACAATCATGGTACATCCACATTGGTTATTTCATTGGCCTTGTCTCAGGTCTATGCTGATGTGAATTCTCAGCATAGCTCCTCTCACCTTCAACCTTAGCAGATGTCCAATCATTCAAAATAACTTAAAACACCAGTGGGGGTGTGCAGGGCCTTTAGTGCTACACACCTGCTAGCTTATCAATTGAGAAACTCATAAGCCTTCTATCTACTCACTCTCTGATAAGCCATCACATTTGCAGTCATAGTAAGTCATTAACAATTTTGAGCAAATTGATCAGGAAATGCAATCAGTTAATTTTCATTTACTAGCTACTACTTTATTAATCATCAGTGGGAGCATCAATGTTTTGTATTCAACATGCAGAAATACAAAATGAGACATTGTAGTTAGCTCAGTGTTAGACGTTAGTGACTGCACACACTCCTGGTCCTGTACTGTAGTTGCTGTCTTCACACACCTTCCTGCCTGTCTTCAATGTATATATAGCTAGCTGTCAAGCTAAGAGGATACAATATATAATATATATATATAGTATAATTGGGAATAGTAGCATGTTCAATTGACCAATCAGCAGCCTGACAGAAGCATGAATAAGCTCTGAATTTGCATAGCTAATAACAACCAATCACTACTTCACATTGTTCGTCCATGAAACTCCTCCTTTACTTTGGCTCTAAATTATTTCCCCCCTAAAATGCAGAGTTTAGAAGAGTAAGTTTATTCCAGCATCTGGAACCTGTCACTGAAGTTCCACAGTCTAAACAGCCTTTATAAAAGACTTTTTGAAATGATCAGATTTAGATTCTCATTGATGGATATTGATAGCTTGAAAAATAGCTAATAACAATGCTAGGTAGAGTCTATTTTTTTTTTATATATTATTATATATTGTATATGTAAAATGTTGCATTAACACTGGCCTCACACATTTGCCTTAGCTAAGATAGCTAGCTAGCTAAAAAGACACAACATACAAATAACAGGTTGTTGGATGTCATTTCTGCTTCCTTCAGCAGAACTCAGCTGTTTCCCCAGTGTTTGTGCTGAGCCAACATTACACTAAACATATCCTAGACCTCTTTTCAAAACCTGGAAAGTTTAATGGTTTATAATTAATTTTAAAAGCCTTAATGAATCATTTATTCATGCTATATGCGGAGTAGCTGCCACTCCAAGCACTTTTGTCCTCTTTGTGGCCTTAACACAACATCTAGACAGGCCATGTGGTGAAAGCATCTTAGTAATGACACACTTAAAGTCATTAAGTATGCCTAATTAAAATGTGGTGCCATGTACAGACGTGAATGTTACACTCGCCATAATAATAATAATAATAATAGTACTTGTCAATAACGGTAACTGACCTGAAATAAGGGCATAGCAGTTTAATATGGTGCAAAAGGAGCAGATGACCTGATTGAAGGCTGCTGGTGTCTAGTTATAGTACATACGTTTCATAGAGCCAGAAATAAGGTCACTGGTTAAGAGAAACAGTTTTCAAGTTAATTTCTGCACATAGATTCTTTTAAAGTGTGCAAGTCACTTAAGTATCTATAAAATAGTGGAGAGTCCGCAAACTTGGTAACTAGTTTAATATAAATAATATAATATCAATAGGTGTGATTGCCAGTTAGGCTAAAGCAACAATGATGTTAACAATGTTTGTATCGAAAATGTATAGTCTCAAAAGATTTCTAACCTCTGCATCCAGAACAGACAGGTACACAGGCAGTAGTACTGTATGTATATAAACCCTGCTGTATGTTGACTTGATGCAGGATGTCAGTAAGCGCATGTCCCTGCCCATGGACATCCGCCTGCCTCCAGAGTTCCTCAAGAAGCTGCAGCTGGAGAGTGAAAACTCACCGCTCTGCAAACCTCTCAGTCGCATGTCTCGACGTGCTTCACTGGTTAGTGCGCTCTCTCTCTGTCACTACACATTGCACTGTATCTATTTATTTATGACATATTACAAACTCGTATTGACGTGATTTAGTAACCACTTCATCTAACACTTTATAGGCTTATAAATAAACCTCATATGAATCTAATTTTAGCAATTGTATTGGCTTGTTTATTTTTTATTTCTGAAGCAGTGAACGTCTCTGTTCATGTTACAGAGCATATTTCCTCTCTGCAAAAGACTAGTTCTCTTATCTTGCCTTCTTGTTATGATTATTTAGTTCTTTGTGTGTCAGTATTATAATGAGTCCCTTATTTTCTTAATTTTCTTATGATATTTTCCCCAGTTTTCTGTTAAGAGACCATTAAGAGGATTTGTGTTTAATTAACTTATAAAAACATTAACTAATGTCTGCAAATGTGACCTTTTCCCAGGTGTAATCAAAGGAGGGAGTCATAACAGATTAGTTTGTCTTTTTCTTTTTCCCTCTAGTCTGATATAGGCTTTGGGAAACTGGAGACGTATGTGAAACTCGGCAAACTGGGTGAGGTACGTCCCTACCAATTAGTCACAAATTCACCTTTTAACATTTATCAGATGGTCAATGAAGACAGCTGACACATGGTTCAGTGAGGGATTAATGCTCCACTTCTACACCCACACTGCTGCAGCCACTGAGCAATATAAAATATAAAATAAACCATCTCCAAGGTGTATTCTGTAAACCACGCTGACCACGAGGTGTCTGCGAGACTTCATTATACTTATCAGGCTGCATATGAGTCAAACCACTCGGGGGAGACGACGTCTGTCAAAATGAGTACGGTAGCTCTGTTGATATGCCTAAACAAGACAAACTACACTATGCGTGCGTCTGGTTTCTTGCATTAGTTCTGCGTGGCTGGCGCAGCTTAACAAGAATAAAATCAGTGTTAAATCTACATTCACACCATGTGCTTAGATGCGTTGCTCTCCGTAGGATCACAATGCTCGGACGTGCATTGGATGAAGAGGCCATTAAGATCGCACGACACGGATGATGCACTTAAATCCCAAACCATTTATTTGAGAACGGTTATTGCCTTAAGGAGTGGGGAATGATTAGTGACAGAAGCTGTCTGCATTAGTCTCAGTCACAAGGCTTAGCAGCAGATAGCAGTGGAAAACATTTTGTCTCTTTACTGCCTGTGGTTAATATACAGTTATTATAACACCTACTACATACTGTGCAAAGCCAGTATATATTTATTTATTTATTTATGTGAATGATAATCATGAGTGAGAAAGATGAGCTGTGATAGTCATTAATCAAAACCCCAATAATCAGATCCTGAAGAAACAAATATGCATTGAATTAAAGGTTTAAATCAGAGCCGGTTTAAAGATGCTTGCATTACATAACGTTTTGATGCGATTTGAGGTTCAAGCTTCTGGCCTCATTTAGTCAGGTGGAATTTATTATTTGTTAATCTTTTTGTTTACGTGCTACAGTATAGAAAATGAAAGTAAATAGGCAGTGAACAGATTCCAATCAAAGTAACTTCATTATTCTCCTCCTAATAATAAATTTGTGTGTGTGTGTGTGTGTGTGTGTGTGTGTGTGTGTGTGTGTGTGTGTGTGTGTGTGTGTGTGTGTGTGTGTGTGTAGGGGACGTACGCGACAGTGTTCAAAGGGCGAAGCAAGCTAACAGAGAACCTGGTGGCGTTGAAGGAGATTCGACTGGAGCACGAGGAGGGAGCGCCATGCACTGCTATCAGAGAGGGTACACACACAGCAGCAAACATACACACACACACACACACACACACACTCACACACACACACACACACACACACACACACACACACACACACAGCAAACACTCAAACACTCTGATGTTCAGTCAAGGTTGAGGGCAATGTGTGCTGCCCTCAGTAAATAATGATTCTATTTTTAGATGAACTAATTTAAAGAAGTAATTGACTACAGCACATTTTAATCTTCCTCTTTCATTTAACTGAACACTCCTTTACGTGTGGGCTGTTGCTGTGTGACTTAGCATCTAAACTGGGCGTGTGAGGGGGTTCCCTCACATGGGTCAATCAAAGGGAAACAACATAATAAGACTCAGAAACTGGTTTGAACTTTCATTTTACAAATTGCTGAGGAAAGAATATAGAAATGTTTTAATGTACATAACAACATACAGTGTCATCATGTCATAGAACATTTTGCCACCACAGCAATAACTATGTCTCCTTACAATGTCCTGCAGTATGGATAACAAGTCAAACTTACATAGTTTGGCCTACATTAAAATTACAGGCAGAACTGGTCAGACAGTTGGTCATTTCAAAGCCTCAGGTGACAGTTTACTGACAAATTGACTTCATGTCCACCTTGCATGTACATGTAATGGACATGTGTTGGTGCATTAGTTCATACATAGTTGTTATGAAATGACCTCTTCACTTTTTCAGATAATTCTCCTTCGAGCATCAAAGATAGACTGAGACAGATGTGACACCTTCTAAAAATACAATGAATGAATGATCTTGTGCTTTTCTTCTGTCCTTAAAGGAAAATGATGTTATTTTCAAACTGACCTATTTCCCACAGCTGTGGCTATTTTGACTCTGGTGATTGTGCAAACTTTCCACTTGCCACCTCTGTTGAAGAACTGAAGGTGCACAAGCTTCCTACAGCTTTCCAGATAAACAGGATTTTTACATGAATCATTTCAAACATTTGTCTCTGAGACAATCGGGAGCCACCTGGAAATGGCCATTATGGCTAAATTCATAATTGACATGCTGGATAACTTGCTGGCTTTCTTATCACACGGAGAGCTGACTGTTTGGTTCATCTGGCTTTCGGTCTTTAGTCTTTTCGTCCAGTCAATTTTGGGGAAGTGAAACAGAGTCTTCAGGACGCTGATGTTGATCAAAAATAATTAGTGAGCATTGCTTGCACACAGATCACAAATAGCGCCATTTCATTCACAAGTTGCACATACATTAGCAAGTCCTGCAGCCCTCGTGTGTCCTTCCATGAGTCGAAAGTTTAGTGTTTCTTTTGATTAGTTAAATATATAAAAACTAACTTTAGAGGGAGTTATCTCTCGTAGAAAGTCGCAGCTTGCATGTTTGGCAAAAGCCGCAAATTCTTTAAAGGAGCTATAAGTTTTGCTTTCGCTACATAGTTAAGATTAGCATTAGCAGCTGTTTAGTTACCAGTCTTGGCAAGAGCTTCAGCCATTGTTGCATTTACAAGACAAGAAGTTATAATACGCCCTCTGAGCAGCGCTACTTCTTCAGGATAGACTGGGCGCTACAGAGACTCAGTTGGAATTACATTGGAAAGTGACGAGACAGGCCGACCAGTCCCAAGCTAGCTGGTTAGCATGCTAACTTCAGTAGAAGAAAAGCAGTGATACAAAAAGAAGCAAAACAATAGGACAGCTGATGGCGAGTATAGGAATGAAGTTTGATGCTGAACTTGCAATGTTTCTTTTATACTGGTAAGTCACTAGCTGTTAATGCTAACGTTGGCTATGTAACAATAGAAAGACGTACAAATAGCTCCTTTAAACCTCAGTTAATCCAGATCTGCATTTGGGTTATGTTAAACCTCAGATACGATGTCCTCTATAGTGGAGTTTAGGTGATTTCTTCAGGACACAGCAGCTGGGTTTATTGACCACATGATCCACATGATTTTGTTCCAGACTACACAAGTTTATCCTAAACCTTAAATAATAGCTAAGCTGCTGTTAGAGCAGCAGGCGTTAGAAGATTGTTTTGTGGTAGTTTCTATTGGACTGGTTTCTACTGCTGGAGAGAATTGTGCAACTTTCGTCTACTTCCTTTGTCCACACAGTATCTCTACTGAAGAACCTGAAGCACGCCAACATCGTCACGCTGCACGACATCATCCACACCGACCGCTGCCTCACACTGGTGTTTGAGTATCTTGTGAGTACACTGCAGTAACCAGGCGTTCTGAAGGTGTCGGCCTCAAATACAAAAGTGCAATATGGATAGATCTGACAGTGAATACTGTAGCTTTTGTCTTCCAGGATAGTGACCTTAAACAGTATTTGGACAACTGCGGGAATCTCATGAGCATGCACAACGTCAAGGTGAGCCACACACAAGGAAGTGAGTCAACAGCAGCTGCATCAAATGTCAGTGACGCAACCAACCACATACCAAAGACAGACAGGGACAAGTATTGGATAGATAGATAGATAGATAGATAGATAGATAGATAGATAGATAGATAGATAGATAGATAGATAGACAATGTTATTTTATGCTATTACATTTAAAATGGCAATCTTGAAGATTTCAGTCTTTGCTGATTTGGCGACACCTGTAGATACTAGTGGTGTAATACAACAGGTCAAAGAATTCTGGCGACAGCAATACAAACAATTGTTGTTGTAATAAAGAAGTCATGCAATGTTTAACCTTTGTCTATCATTCTGTGGGCAGCCGTGGTCTGACTTTATGCTGCACACAGCATGAGACTGCGAACAGCAGTGCACAGTGAAAGGATTTGATTACCTCGCTGAGAAGTTGGGGGTGTGCAGTTCTTCATCTAACAACTCACTGTGACTGCTACTCCTTCTGTTACTCTGTTATAAAAGCCAACTCGTGTTTTGCCCGTTAAATGCTTTTACTGTGAAGATGCAGCAGTAGGAAATGTTCAGTTTGTATTAGCAGCAACTTAACCTTTTCCAGGAACATCAGTGGGTTATAGGCTCAATCACAAGTCAGTGTCAAGTCAGTGGAATAGATGACTCACATTTAATTTATTTAAATGAAAATCTATGAGATTGCCACTTTAAGATTGCCCACGTTACAGGGCTAAGCAGCTGAAATACTAATGCAGAAGGTCTTTTGACATCACTTACTGAAGCCCTGAAAGTTGAAAATGACAAAAACTTATTTAATGTTAAAAATATACAAAATATTGTAAATAAACAGCAATATATTCCAGTATGACTGTTTTTTCTTTTTTTTGGTTCACATTGTTTGGTTCATTTTCCAACAGATCTTCATGTTCCAGCTGCTGCGTGGTCTGTCCTACTGCCACAAGAGGAAAATCCTCCACAGAGACCTAAAGCCTCAGAACCTGCTCATCAACGATAAGGGCGAGCTTAAACTAGCTGACTTTGGTAGGAAAACAGCACACACTCTCTCTCTCTCTCTCTCTCTCTCTATATATATATATATATATATATATATATATATAATGCAAATGTGGTTGTAGAAACTTGTTTCGTGCCACAATCGCTTTCTAGTTATATTTTACTGCCACTCTGAGATCTTCTCTCTTGATTACTTTAGCACCTTTACTTCCTGTATCCTAGCAACTGTGCGCCGCTCTCACTCTGAGTTTTTTCAGTTTTGTGCTGGAAGATAAACCCACCAAAATTCCTTGACTGTTTCAATTTAACTAAACGCAGCAAATGAGCCGATAGAGGGACTATTCCAACATTTTTCTTTGGTGACACTGATCTGTAGTGAACTCTATGCCAACACAGTGTGTAAAGGTCAAGGCTAAGATGCTATGATGTGTGTCTGCACTGATACACTTGATATTTAATGCAAATAATGTTTTATATTACACCTGTACTGACACATAATACTTGTCATTTCAAGGGAATCTTGGTGCAAAGATAGTGAGAGTGAAAAAATATTTGCACAATTCTGCCGTTCTGCTGTTACTAAGGTTTCGCAACCTTAAACCCTGTGTTGTTCAGGTCTGGCCAGGGCCAAGTCCGTCCCCACTAAAACCTACTCCAATGAGGTGGTAACTCTGTGGTACAGGCCCCCTGACGTACTGCTGGGCTCTACAGAATACTCCACTCCCATCGACATGTGGTGAGTAGCACATGGATATTTGATCACAGTGCACTGATCCCCAGTGCCACAATGAACATCTGCTCACATTGGTGCACATACTGCACTGCGACGACTCAGTATGTCCTGTGACTGAGCATCTCAAAAGTGAGAGCTGAGGCCTTGAAACCCTGAATGGAGATAATAAGATATTATACAACATGAAGCTCGTTCTGTAGGTTTAAATGGGATGCAACAGTTACTGTACGTATTGTGTAGATTTTCATATTTGTGTTGAGCAAGCCTCACTCTCTGGAACTAATTCAAGCTCATCTGAATGTAAGGCTGAGGATTTCAAAGAATTGTGTGCCTGGTTCACTTAAAATACGTAGAATATATAAGACACCATATAGGTCAGGGTCCTCCATCGCCATGTTTGTCGTCCTTAGCAACGTATAAGGTGGGAAAAACAACATTAGGTGGGTGCAAAGTGACATAGGAAAGGAAGAAACCTTCCTTGGTCAAAGCAAATCCCCTGAGGCCCTGGTGTTTGTATAGAAATCTTCTCAACTGTCATTCCTCATTCATCCACCAGATGCCCTCAGATTTTCCCTCCTGTCCCCGTTACCTGGCACATCCACGCCCACCCACACACCTGTTCTCAGTTTCCCAGTTATCCAGCTAGTATTTAAATGTACCTGTTTTACCTGCCCCCCCCCCCCCCAGATCATAGTTTATTCTCATTCCTCTACCTCTCTGCCCGTCTGTGTGTTTCCCTGTAAGTCTTCATCATCATGTCATTAGGGTCTCCTCACTGCATCTGCCTGCTGTGTTTGGGTCCTCCCTGCCTGTGATCCGCACATCAAATGTGATGTAGTTTTCTCCCATCTCATTAGTCTGACAGCCATCTGATAAGTTTGTGTTTTTTCAAAATTCTTCCAGAAACAAATTCTATGAGCTGCTCAGTAACTTTTGCTTATCATTACTTCAGTTTGATGTTTTAGTTTCACTGATCAGACCAATGTGCAGCCTGACATTAGAGGGGTGTTTTCACATTGATCTGCTGAAGGAGGAAAGTTTCTCTGTGCCGAGTTTAACATGTGAAACTACCATTATTATTTACAAGTTTAAATATTTACATCTGCATCTTTTAAAACAGTCATGGTAACCTCCTGAATCCATCTCTGTAGTTTTCCTCTTATTTACCTCAGTCCTCCTCGCCTCTGGTTGGTTAGTTTAGCGAGGTGTGGCTTGGAGACAGGAAGTTGTGTTTTTGTGAAACGGGTGAAGTGCGGAGGGAAGTAAAACTGCTGCTTGAAAAGTTAATCTCGTCTTATCAAGAGTGATCCAAACTGCCACATATCGAACGATCTTGTTACACATCTAACCTAATACATATAATCCATGCACCGTTATTGTCCAATGCTTTTAACTTCAGAAGTGTCCCAGCCAGGGTCATCTCTTCTTCAGTCCCCTGGTCGTCTGTGCTACTTGCAGCGCATTTCTGTATTTGATTGTGTTGTAAGTATTTGAAGCGCATGTGTTGGCAAATTAATGAAGATGTTTTCTGAATTTGCTTTTGTTTTGTCTGTTTCTCCAAGTTACAGTGCGTTGAGCTCTCAGGGCCACCATACATATGCAGTGTGGAAACTTACAGCGCACATACACTGCGAATGGACTTTTCAGTGAAGTCGGAGACATCTTGTGTTCAACAGTAAAACATTTGAAAGAAAAGATATTTGCATATTCATAGAGTCTGGATTTTTCAATGAGCGATTGGCAGCAGATGTAATTTTAAGAAAAGTTTGACCAGTTAATTTAACTTTTAGTGGAATAAAGCAGATCAGACTCAAAGCATAGTCATTTTATATGTCTTAAAACATGTTTGGGGGATCTTTAAGGACTGTCTTATGTAGTGTATCAGTCTTTGATCACAGGTAATTGTGGCCATTTGTATAAAGTCTGTTTTGTCAGCAAACATCACAATAAGCTACAACAACTTTAACTGCGATTATCTCATTTTTCTCAAGGTTGAGCTACACAATGTGATTTTGATATGATACTGAATATGGAATCACAAATATTGATAGCCACACCAATACCTATATTTTCTTATTTAAGCAGCTAATAGACTCATGTAGAAGAGAGCAGTGTATCACTGTTATGAGGTGAATTTGTCATCGGGTACTTGTGAATACATTTTCATTAAGTTGCCAAACATCAGTACTTAATTTTTACTTTTGTCTGTTAATGACATTTGTGTTAAAATGCAGGACAGTTTTAATGGTAAATACATTCATGTTGTGTGAATTCTGTGATCGCTGCACACAACAGCAGCAGAGAAGCAAAAACCAGATGCAATAAACAAACCTGATGTGCCCAGAACCTCATCTGATGTGAGGGGGATCAGTTTGCTTTGGCATTGATCCCAATGACGCTAGTATCAAAACTCAAAATGAGATTTATAGGTATTAGCGCTGATACTTTAAGTATTGATCCGCCCACCCCTAATATTTACACACACACAGGCGGTGCCATGTAGCCTCAGCCTGGATCTGAACAGAGCAACAGGGCGACCCAAAGCACACAGGGTTCTCAACACTCGTCCCAGCCCTGGTACTGAATGATGCTGTTACTTGGTGAATTAAATAGATATCTAACAGCTTGAGGATAGTCCAGGATTTCCAGGAATCGTGCATATCTATTAAAATCACCCAAGTTGTTAGCAGAGAGGTGAGTCACTAGTCACACAATGAAGCGTAATCTCCATTCGCTGTCCTCGTGTGTTTCTGCTCAATAGCAGTTTGCCATGGTGAGAAAACCGTGGCTGTCTAGCAACACGACAGCCTTTTATGAGTTCACCTAGCTACGTATCCTCTCATCAGACCACACGGCACCTCCTCAACACGCCACCCTGGGCGGAACAAAAGACTGCAGTGTGACCACTCACACCATACGTGTTTGCACTTATTATCGGCAACACTTTGAAGCGTGGTGTGCTTGTTGAACGGGGCCTCATGTACAGTTTCAACATGTAGGACTTCATCTCCCCCCTCTTCTTCCAGGGGCGTGGGCTGTATCCTGTATGAGATGGCAACAGGTCGTCCCATGTTTCCTGGTGCCACTGTGAAGGAGGAGCTACATCTCATTTACAGGCTCATGGGTAAAGGAGCAACAAAATATAACAATATCTTACAGGCCACACTTAAAAGTGATGTATGATGTCAGAATAAGCATTGTAAGTCCTGGGAGAATAGATGACCATGTATTTCCTTTGTTCTTTGTCTGTCAGGCACTCCAACGGAAGAGACTTGGTCTGGTATCAGCAGTAATGAGGAGTTTGGGTCCTACCTCTTCCCTCAATACAAACCTCAAGCTCTCATCAACCATGTGCCCAGGTATCGCTAACAAATCTCACTGTCTGTTCAGCTGAGGGGGGAGAGAAGGAAAAACTCAAGATTGAGAGTCTGCAGCCGTGCTAGCTGCTCTGTTAGGCCTAACTTGGACACAACTAAATGCTAATGTTGGAATGCTAACATGCTCACAGTGACAATACTAACATGCTGATGTATAAGGTATGTTTACCATGTTCACCACCTTAGTTTGGCATGTTGGCCAGTTGTGGAAGTACTCTACATATACATAAATACACTGCACTGCAAATTCAAAATACTACTTGAGTAAAGGTACAAAAATATTAGCATTGAAATATACTACAGGTAAAAAGTAAAAGGGCTCATTTTGAGCTACTTTATACTGCCCTTAGTTTGTCTGTGTGAACGTGGTGGGATCACCACAGAAATAGAGATAATAATATATATAATAATAATCCATATATTAATGAGCAGGGCTTTTGCTTGTTAAAGTATGACATACGACCTTAGTTTACCATCAAACAGACTGCTGAAGTGAAGTTCTATATTTGTCCCAAACATGAGCTCAGGTCCAAAAATAGAAACTCTAATTCTGGAGATTAATGTCAACAGAACTAAAGAGATTATTATTGTACCAAGCAGGTTTTTATAAGAGCTAGCTAGTTGAAATTGTTGACCAAGTCTGGGCTGCCAGACAGCTTCATTGTCTTAGGTTACTCAACAGTTTTCATGTTAGTCAACAATCTTAGAAGCAACTTACAAAACTCAAACACTGTCAGGACAAGATAGATATAGATAGAGATATAATAAATTATAACAGTTCCCATCCTTCATTAACACAACTGAAGACTGGACTCTGAGAGGTGTTTTGTCTTTTAAGAAGTGTTCTATAATAACTGCGGTCAGTATTTAAATATTGCATTTTTATTTATATTAGTGTGTTGTGTTTTATACTTTGTTGTTTTTTGTCACAATATTTGTTGTAGGATAGCATTCCTCAGATTATTTTGTTATATTATCAGTATCAGAGTTATTCTCCCCTGGAGAGTCACAGTACAAGCTGAAGTTTTTCCTTTGTGTCCATCAGGTTGGACACAGAGGGGATTGAACTGCTGTCTGCTCTGCTGCTGGTATGAGACAAAAGCTCAATCACCTTCACACACATGGATTTGAGACAGACCTTATCATTTATTTCACAGTCAGTCTGACTAATCAGCTGCTTTTTGTATTATGATTGCAGTACGACACCAGGAGCAGAATCTCATCTGAAGGCGCTCTACGACACCCCTACTTCCTGAGTCTGGGGGATAACATACACAATTTGGCAGACAGTAAGACACACACACACACGCACGCATACACGCACACACACACACACTAACACACACACCACACACTGTACACACACTATAAAAACCTCTCAAGTGTTTTTGAGGTCCACAGTTCTTGGCAGCTCCGACTGTGAAAAGCAGACTGCACTTCTCCTGTATATGTGTTAATTTTCCATCCCAGCAGTGGCCTTTTCTAAAAAAAAACACACTTGAATCCTGTGCTTTTTGGTCATTTTACACAATTTCTCAGTTCAGAAAAGGACAGAACACGCTGTTTAGAAGCTGTGGGGTTTTACCGAATTAAACTGCTGACCAAAGTGACGCAAATTTAGCCCCTATTCTTTTTCTATGGGATGTAAGCAATGTGGCTCATCATTCAAGATGATATGGGACTGATCAAACGTGAAGTGGTGCTTGGCACAAAGTCAGTTCAATTGTTGGAGAATGTTTTTGGTTGATGATAACGTTTGCAAAAGGTCGCTAGCTTGTGTCACACCCACCACGACGATGTTGCATGGGTTTGTCTGCTTCCGGAGGGTCTTCTCTATAAGATGTTACTGTCTGTGGTCAGGTGATTTCTGATGTAATCGCCAAAGTTTCCAGATCTAGTTCCAGCACCTGAACTGATGTGCACAAATATAAATGACAATCCGTAAAGCAAAGAGCAGAATCTGTCGCTGCACTGTGTAGTGTAAGTTTGCAACGCAGCAGTTAAATTTCGAATACTCTGGCTTGGTATCAGGCCAAAATATGTTCTGTTTGATCTTGTATTTTTGAAAGCAGATGTATATTAACACAGCACAAGTAAGCAACTGATTGTGTTCCACAGCTGCTTTACCTGCATTCAGTTGCTTTTCTTGCATAATGTACAGTTTAATAATCTTTACCCTGCAAACGACTGTTTACTCTTTTGAACATTTAACCTTGTGTGATAATGTTAGAAAAGTGTGAACAGCAACAAAAGGTTTGCCGACTTATAGCAGAATTTCAAAGTAACATCTACACATTACAGCATAAACATAGTTACAGTGGAACTATACATTTTTGTTTTCAACAACACATTAGTAATCACATTTGTGCATTTGTCTTAAAGTTTGCATGTCAGGTTGGAACCTCTGGGTTGTATGATAATGGGGGTTGTTTTAAGCGCATGTCTCGTTTCCAATTAGAGGCAACACACAAAGACTTGTGTCTGTGCTCGTCTGTCCTCTCTCGTCTCTTTGTTTCAGCTGCCTCAGTGTTTTCCCTCAGAGAGGTGCAGCTCCAGAAGGACCCGGGCCACCGCAGCTCCGTGTTCCAGCCTTTGGGTAAAGTAACTGACACACAGAACATGACATGACTTCACCACAAACTTTGGTCAAGTCATTGGTCGCCACTCATTTCTTCACAGTTATAAGAGTCCTGCACATGGACTTTGTTCCGCACATTATGTGTATACAGCTTTCAAACTGCTAATGAGAAGAGATTTCTTTTTCCTTAGTTTCTCATAGAGTTTAGTTTTGTCTACATGTAAGAATGACAAAAGTTTCAAAGCAAGCATGAGTCTCTAATGATAGCTATGGGAACAGCATTACTCCTGACCACAACAATCTGAAATTCTAAAGTGTCAGCAGAGGTACTTTGCTAATTGGCTAAACTCTGCAAGAAGCCAGCGCAGAGTTTGTTTACTCGGACACAAATAAAATACCACAGACAGGAGTCTCACAGGAACGGGAAGACTGTGAAAATAAACAAGGAGTTGTTTACATATTCAATTCTCACTCTAATAAGCTCTTCATACACTTAATAAATCTCCCTATGGCTTTATTTTCACCTGTGTAGGCTCATTTAAAGCAATACTTTGAATATTTAGCAAGTAGCATCAAACTGATATCGGTAACATGAGGAAAGAATTGCTGCTTGTTAACAATGAATTATCACCATTTTAGAGGAAGTGATATCTCGCTTTGTCTCTCTCTCTCTCAGGTCGAGGGAAGAACCGGAGACAAAGCATCTTCTAGAGGTCGCACAGGGGAGGAACAGAGACACACACACACACACACACACACACACTCACACACATAGAAAAGAGGAGCTGCCTTTCCGGACCACAGCACAAAGGCTAACACAGCTCAGCACATTCACAAGCATGCTGCACCTACACACACACACACACTCATGTGCACTCACTCATACCCATGGCAGCTGACCGTGGAGACACACAGGGTTTGTGGAAATAAAGGTGTACTGCACTTTGTCTGAGCTGAGACACACTCTCCCTACGCACACGCACACACACACACACACACACACACACACACACACATATTTGCACACATTTGCACAATCAGCAATGGCAAAGCTGCCATTACTCAGTTGCACCAGAGACACCAGAGATTTAAGTATCCTGCTGACACACACATACATTTTAACCCAAGAACAAAAAATTGGGCCACTCAATAAAACTGCTTGACATAGTACCACCATGTATCACTTCTATTCAGAGCTCAGCCAGAGCTCTGGCCATCTAAGGTAGCTACCACATCTGGAACCATCAGACAGGTGCAGGTGTGCAGAAGTATTGCCTGACACAAACACCACAGAGACAAACAAAGAGGACGGTTGTGGTGTGAACGGAGGTCGCGTCACTTTTACATAAAATCTAATGATTTTTTTTTTTCCTTTTCAAATTTTGCTAATTGTTTTGTCTTGATAATATTTAGGCGCATCTTTAAACCAAAACACCAAGATGTAGCTCAAAGATACACTCTCTGATTTTTGCTTTAGCATCCAGTGGTGCCTCCAAATTTAATAGCATTCAACAGTGGCATTCTGGGATTTGCTGGTTCTGGTAATTTAATTTTCCCTGAACTGTTCACGTGTGCTTTATGTAAATTTTTATTTCTCAGCATGAATATCTAAATGGTGTTTCAAAGCCTTCTTTGTGTTATAAGGAATAAACATCTGATAGAGGAATTCATAAGAAGTCAAATTTAAACATAATGAATCTGATATACTGGAATTAGCTCATAAAATGCCTCATTTGTGGTATTAGGCACTAGCTATGTAACAAACTCAGGGTGTGTATCTTTACAAAGAGAGAGCACATTAAACTCTTTAGGAACTAACAGGCTAATTACAGAGAGAAATGTAATCATGAGCCTGCAGACCTCTCAAACAAACAATAAAGGTTCAACCTCATACTGTATGTAAGCTAATGCACAAATGCATTAGCTTACATATCCAGGGAGCTAACCACTGTAAGCTAATGCATTAGTGCATTAGCTTACAGTGGTTAGCTCCCTGGATATGATAGCTAGCTCATAATCTGGCGCAATTTAAACTAAATCAGATTTATCTGTGATGAAATGTCAGAAGGTTCCCCCAGTATGGCAGCTACGGGTTTATGTTATATGACCTGACAGTCTTGAAGTTGTAAATACACACATACTCCAGACATTGAAATAGTAGCAACACACTGTTCATCTACGGTACCTCTCCTCACATGAGGCAAACATTTAACCTACCATAGAATCTGACTGCTTCATGAATATATAACTTCAATGGATTCATGTCGACAGATTTGCCTTGCTACAGCGGCCCCGTGTTTCAGCGCAGTGTGGGGTTTTTTTTTGTTCCATACAGTGTTAACAGCTGACTTTCACTCCAGTTTTTGAAGTTGCCTTAGTAAACTGTGCATGATATTTTGGCTTGTGAAGAATCTATATTTGATCTAGTGTAGCCAATGTGTTAGGAGGCATTTGCTTTGTGTCTGTAAATAACTCACTATGAGTGTATGTATTTCTTAGTCTCCTATTTGCACAAACCAAAAGTGTCCTCTGAAGCCTGCTCCCTTCCCTTTGTGTCCTACCTAACATGTTTTCAAAATATGACCCCATATTGCACCAAAACCCTTTAAACTTACACCACTAAAAGTGTGGGAAAGTGTGTTCTGCAAGTACTTTCTCGTAGCAACTTACTCTCAGTAGGAGTAACCATTATCCCTTATGTTTTGCTCAGCTCTATTAGACCTGTTGCCGGGAAGCTGCTTTCAGCTCCACAAAAGCCAGTGTGAAAAAATACATATAGTACAAATTCCACTCAGCTGTTAACAGACACAAATGTAAAAAATGTTAAAACTTGCCCCTCTCAGTTATTATTATTACTTATTGGGATGATTGAGCCCAGAGGTTATGCATATGCCCTAGATGATGAAATGTTCTTCAGTCTCAAAAGTGATGGTGGCTTATGGCAAGAATACACTCTCCTGTCTGCTTAATCTGCCCTAACTCTGTCTCCACCCTTTCCCTCTGTGTCCAGCTCTGGGGAGTGGTCCTAATGTAAACCAATGACAAGGGGCTGGGCCCGGCCTGTGGGGCATGATCAATGTCTGTTAAGTTAACGGTGCAATATGAAAGAGACACTATAAGTCTGTATGGAATACAATAGTGGTTCTCTATCACCATCATTCTTCCAGTCACTAAAATTGTGCTGTGCTTTTCAGTGGACTTACAGATATGAAGTTGCATTCATTTGCTTATTTCTTGATTGGACCAAACATGTTTTATAATTTGATGTAGTAATATACATGGTGGACTGGTTATGGACTATTTCCTTTGTATATAATCATGATTCAATCCATAGTATGTGTGTGAATATTAGGAGTAATGCAGGTAATAAGAAATGCTATGTGAAAAGCTACTGCTGTAGATTTTTTAAGACATTTGAAGAAATTCAGTTGTGACTAATTCATGGGGAGTCCAGGCTGAAGTTAGCCTCAAACAATCTTGTTTATTACTGTTGTGGATAATGGAGGACGGACTCTCCTTGAAAGCTGTAGTTGTGTGAAGAATGGAAAAAGAAAGCTTTAAAGAGAAGTTGAAATCCTGCTTACTAAATTATACTGTTAGATGATCCTACAAGAACTCAGACTGAAGCATACAGACCCCTTCCCAGGCATTAAACCACTGTAGGGTCATTCACACATTGAGAATTGTTAAGGTCATTGTGGAGGGCCACTTCCTGTAGGACAAGACTCAGCACTCTACAAAGGACGAGATGACACTGTAGCTACCATCGCTCAACAAAGGGGTCAAGTACTTGCTATGCTGTTCTGACTTCCCTTCCCATGCAGTTGATGACCCATTCACACCTTGACTTTTGTGACTGTAATAAGTCTTAAGAACCGGGTTATGCTAGAAAAGAACTCGTTTTTATGGCCAAAGGGGCTTAGTTGTTGTTAGTTGTTAGTTGTTCTGAGTGGCCACACTCAAAACCATGATGAAAAGGGGATCCTTTTTAACAAGACCAGATGTGATAATCTTTAAACTACTACTGTTCAACAAGCACTTCTGATGAAGTATACTGGCAGCTCAACAACTTTCACATGAATGCCATTTGCCCAAAGTGCTCATCAGACAACATTTAAAACCCCCTCACCCTTCACCTTTACAACACCAGATTTGGGCGACAATATTCTGAAACAACAGATGATCTGACAAACACACTCACTTCACAGAGTTTTTTCTATTCTTCACACAACTTTAATCACTCATTGTGTACAACCAAGTGCAATGCCATGGAAGCCTTTGAGGAAAGACTACAGAAGCATATGTTATCATCACCAGTTGTACAATTCATCATGTCTCACTCATCTGTATGATGGCAGGCTTTTCACCTTGCCTTCAAGTGTGGCTGTTTATGAACACTTTTGCCTCTAGACATGGTTGGACACTTTTTACGAACTACATCCTTGCAAGCAAACCTTGCCCCCATAGCATCCTTTGTATGTTCGGCTCTGCAAATGCATGTGCATACAAACCTCTGCAATTATGTAATTGCAGACCTAGCACATGCCTTCCAAAATCTGAAACATTGCAGTCTGTAGCCATGCCGACTGAAGTGCCTCTTTGGTGATGATTTCTACCCCTGACTCTATCACCAGAAATCAATAAGAACACATGTGCAGCCTGCACAGTGGCAACATACAGCCACTATAAAAGTTTTAGAACCATCACATTCCACAGGAGAAGAGCATCACTTCCCTTGCCTTCTCCTTCTACAACAGTCTGCTCATTTACCGCTGTGTCACAGTGCCCGAGATGACAGTGCAGTTCAGTACTCAGTTCAGTGCATTTCTGTACCCCTAGTGACAGAAATGTACCTTTATGTCCTAGTACAAAAATATACCCACTGGAAAGGAACAGAACTGGTACCTTATTATTTTTTATGTCTGTTATTTCTGACTGTATTTTGATAGGTGCAGTGAAAGAGAAAGACAGGGAATGACATGCAGCAAAGGGCCATAGGTGAGACTTGAACCCATGGCCGCTGCAGTTAAGACTAAACCCATGTAATACGCGCTCTACCAGGTGAGCCACCAAGATGCCCCCAGAAGTGGTACCTTATGAGGTACAGCTCAAGCAGCATTTCATTTTGTACCTTTATGAAGCAAAAACATCTGCCTAAGTTCAGAGACAAAAACATTTACAGTTACTGACCAAAATTTATTTTAAAAACTGACAATTAGTTTACATCTTTTATCAAAGTCAACATTTTATATGTAAACGAATCCATTTTCAGTGCATTTCACGTATTGTTCTGATAGAACAATGATTTGTCCTTTAAAAAAATGCTTTTCAACATTAAGATGAAGCATAAGACATAAGATTAGGAGCCATGCTCTAATCACTGAGTGCAACCAAGCAAAATTTCATTTAGGTTTCACACAAAAATGGAAATTGAATTGAGTGGAAATTGTTGCCTATTTTATTACAACAAACCCAACTATCTATTTAAAGCAAGATTGTGTTATCACTGATTTGCAGTATCATCTGCCTGTACCTTAATCTTGTTAAAAGAACCATTATGTACCCTTTGCTGTCAGCAATGATTTTGTACCTCTAAAATTAAACAAAGATCCACAGTTATCACCCTAAGGACCATTTCAGTACCTTACAGTACAGTACAGAACTTTTCTGAAAAATGTACCTTTGGCTGCAAAAACAATACCCTTATTTCTCTGTGTGTTCAAACCATGCATTTTAATGACTCTCACTTTTAACATCTCTCAATGTGATACTGACCCTACGGAAGTTGAATTCATTGACTCCCAACCAGTCAGTCTGGACTAAGGAGGCCTGTCAGATGAGCAGCAAAACGTCCTCAGCAAGTCTACAGCAGTTGGTCTTCATTTAGCACTTCTAGATTGATTGGATCCACAGATTTGAACAGGTCATCAAGTAGAAAATGAATGACATTTGAGACTGTTCAGGGAAGCCAGAGGTAGAGAGGCTAGTATTCAGAGAGTTGATGGTTTGACCCTTAGAAGCAGGGCGTGTTCAGCTGCCCTAAAGCCAAGCACTGAACCCCTAAAGCAATCAAGCGCCTGACTGATTTGAAGAGTCGTATGTGCGAAGGTCAGGAGATTTATGTTTGTGCATGAGTAAAAGTTAAATGACTGCTGAAAGTTTTTCTACCTCTAAAAGTGAATGAAGCTGATGGAAGAATAATGTGTTGACCATTCAATCCTTTGATCAGCAGACAGTGATCACCGGTAAAGGTTACAGCAGCGAGAAGAAAAAAATTCAGGGCAAACCTCCAGGGACTTCAGAGAGATGTACATCCGTGGGTGTTACACTTCCAAACCTCCCCCTCCCTTCCCTCAATGGCAGAAGTATTACTTTGTGTTTAGTTGTGGTAAATGAAGCTATTTTAAATACTGTAATGAAAAAGAAATAATATATATGTATTTTAACAGATGTTTTCATCTTACTCAGTGAGTTTTATGCTGTATTAAAAAAAACAAAAACAATAGAGCACTTAAAATAAAATAAAGAAAAAACCTGCAGATTATGTCTAAATGTTTTATAAAAGATAAGTTTAGATTTTGTATGAGATGTGATATTTTGTGTGATTTGTCTACGCGGTTATAAAATGAGAAATTGAATGTACTGTGACTGCCAACTGGCATAAAATTGATTGAATAATTGATTAATTAATGAATATATAAACTATTAAAACCCTGGAAAACACTCAACTGTTCAAAGTCTCTTTTCTTTTTTTGGCTACTTACATAGTTATTAAGAGGTTGTTCTTGAAGTATGCAGTACAAAGGCAAATGTACAATAACATAGATGGCCACAAGATGGTGCTATTGGGCAACAACACATCATCATAGGAAGTCAATGCACAGTTTTGTTTTTAGTTTTTTTTTAGTTTTTATGGACACTGACTTATAGCTCCTAAAACTGCTATAACCCAAGCAAATGAACTGAATTTACTTTATTCCATTTTATTACTATATTCTATTTTCAAAACAAGGTAAACACATGATTACAATCCAATACACTTCATGTAACTTGTTACTCAATGTGAGGCTTGTGGTCACAAATGGCCTGAGCGGGAATAACATACTGTACAGATATATATGACACCTTGATATTTGAACACTGTTTGTCTTCCTTGGCTGACTGCAGACTGATTAATCTCTCTTAAATGCGACATATTATGCTCTTTTTCAACAAGTTTAAATAAGTCTCAGAGGTCCCCAAAACATGTCTTTGAAGTTTCTTGCTAAAAAATCCACTCCGATCCTATATTTCAGCATGCCTGTAAACCCCTCTTTTTCAGCCTTGTTCAGAACAGGCTGTTTCTGTGTCTGTAGCTTTAAATGCAAATGAGCTGTGTTTGACCACGCCCCTCTCCGGAAGGGGATGCGGCTTGGGCTTCTGGCACCATGCTCTAATGTTTATGGTGACCGTGACCTGCGACCTGGTGTCGGAAGCGCTTTGGTTCAACCACACGACTTTTATCCAGAACCTGACCCAGAGGGAGAGGCTACTGAAGAAGTTCAAACTCTACAACTGCAGCAGGACGTTTCTGAATGGTTGGTAACCAATTTTGTGTATTTTGACATTACATTTTCAGTTTGTTGATGTGTGCTGGCACACATTTACTAACATGTAGCTAGGTAGCTAATGCTAACTGTTACTGTCTTGTCATTACTGGGAGGTAAATAAGCAGTTGTGAATTGTGTAATGTAGTTATCTGTCATGCCTCCTTAGATACACTTTTACAGTCTATGAAAATGTTTGTATGTATGTATGTGGGCTGCTACAGGTGTTCAATGTCAAGACTAGTCAGATATTTTAATAGATGCTGACAAAGTAAATCATTTTGATTTTTATTAATTTTTCTCCATGTTTTGAGCAGAGATGCTCATCATGACATCTTCCTTTATGTAGTAAATTTATTTTGTGCATTACAATGAAAGCTGTAAATCAGCAATAAACATGTCTGACAGCAACATTAATCTTTAGTCAAAAACTAAACTGCAGTTTCTTCACACTACACTGTTGTAGCTCACATTATATGCAATAAGTGACATGTTATAAATTACCTATGTTATATGCGCTTGATATGTAGCCAAGCTTACTTCTTACCCACCTATAGCCCACTGGTCTGTCAGTTTTTGAATTTCATAAGCTTTATATTTTGGTGAATGTTACCATTTTTCTCTATATTTTGGATAGGTGCTCCTGTGGAAACTGTGCAACCATGCCCACAGAAGCTGAGAATATCTGCTGCTAGGAGATACCACAGGTAGCATTCTCACTAGACAAACTAATCAGTAATTTGTTTCGATTACATTTATAATAAACCATAGCATTTACCATTTGTAATTCACTGTAGGTTACCAGACGGCTATGGGAGATCGAGGAAGATTTACCATGTATGGTAGGCCGTCCTGGGTTGGAGCCGCTCTGCCTCAATGTGTACTCCCTCCAGAATGCCTGCAACATGTACCGCGCTGACTACGGTACTTTACGGTTGAGAGGAATACACCAGTACATTTTGCTTCTTTGTAAAAACATAGTTTCAATCTAAATAAAAGATGTTAGGCAGTCTTGTTTTACTTCAGTACACATAATTTTACAATGGGTAATAACACACCACAAATGGAGTAACACACCCTCAAAATAATTAGTTTAGCTGCTCTTTGATTTGTAAAGTTTTTCTATCAGCAGATAGTGTGCACATAATATATGAATTCAGAGGAGTCATTTCTTTAGAAAAGATCAAGCATTTATTTACATCAAATGAGGCACTTATAATCAGTGATAATAAAAAACTGTACGATTCACTGGATCCATAAAAAAAAAAATTGTGAGACACAACATAGATATGTTTTGCAAGACTAAATGCCCTGTCCAGTTGTTTAGTCGGTACAGGTATCTAGCCTATAGGAGCTTTGTGGGCTGGTGCTGGGCTTCCTTGGTCGCAGAATCTGGGTTCATTCCAGCCTGCTGGCCTACGCATCAGTGCCGAGTTTCCTGACGCCACAGGCCAGTACATGGGTTTTAGACTGGCCCATGATAGACCGGACACATAGCTGGATATGACCTCCTCCTTCTCAGGCTGCTCGAACTGTGCAGTGAGGTCCTCTGGGATGGGGATGGCCAAAGCAGCTTCTGTGTATGGTGCCAGGTCAACAAAGACTTTTTCAAATATGAGGTCCACCACATTCCCTGTTTGATAAAACACACAAAGATTTTTTTACATTTTTCACTTTTTTGTTTTTTTTTTTTACAAAACAATGAGTGAAAGTCTGTTTCTAACTACCTCCTGACATTTTCTTTACTGTATTTTTGTGTTGGTGGAACTGTCATAACATTATACTGCAATACTTAATACAATGTGTACAAAACATTTTTTGGTTGAAAAATAAAATAATATAACACTTAAGAATGCGGCTCAGTCTTAACGTTGTAGCTCTGCATTCTCCCTTCATGGCCTTTGGAAAGTGGATCTTGAACAGTGGTTCACCTTCTTTTGTTGGGCTTGTGTCGGTCAGCATTTTCATTGTAGGACCATGGCAGCCAGGTAGAGTCTGGAGGTACAGTAAAGAGAAAATCAAAGATGTTAATATTGACAGAAACCTTAGCCTACACACTCTCACAAGTTACCTGCACAGCATTCCAAGACTGATAAATGACTGTTAGGTTTATCAAAAGTAGATGCACTTCAGATGGCTACAGACCTGTACTTCTGATGTGAGGCTGAAGAGTCTTCATGGGTAACTGTGTGCCTACAGTGGGTCAGTCTGGCATGCAACATCCCTTGTTGCAGGAAGCTGTATAGATGCATTTGATGTGCTGGCCTGAACAGAGGAAACAGAGGTTACACCAACATCTCCTCAAATGTGTAGTTATGGCAACAGCTGCAAGCAGTGCAAAAATGATAACAAATGCACTCAATTATGTGTAAATTGGGTTGTCAATAGCTCGTAAATGCTGCAAATAGCTCACTATATGTGCAAAACGCAAGAAATGTTTATTACAGACTATCCCCTTTCACATATTCCCTGTAACTCTGCGTTTATCTAGATATTCCCCACAGGCACTGTATCTGTAAACATGATATAAACATTAAAACGGCCATCGTAAGGCATGACTCTCAAAAATAACTTTCACAGCACTAACAAACAAGCCCAGACACCTGTGCTAATTTCTGCAAAGCCTGTTTAGTCTGAATTTTACAGGCTTGACTTTACAGACAACTAAAACGCCTTTCAAGTGTGATAAAGTTAGCAGGGTGACTCTAATCAACGTCACACAGCGATACCAAGCAGCAGAATTGCATACACATCATCTTCATCCATTCACATATTTTATTCCCTTACTAGTGGGCTCTCTAGAATTGTAAGATTTATAGTAAGTCTGCAAATACTCTAAAGCACATTTTCAAGTTAAAATACAACTGAAATAAAATGAAAATCAAAATACCATGAATAAAAATAATAATATTTATGATTATGAATAAAATAGTGTGCTGGGAGAACTGAGAGAGGCAACAAAACCAAAAGGGCTTTATACATGGTCTCCAACACAGTAATATCTAATAATATATTTAAAAAATTCAAAATTTCAAAAGGTTAATGTGGGAAAATTTTTAAGAGGTGAACATAAGAACAGAACAAAAGCATTAGACAGAAATCAAGCATTGTATTTTAAATTTTAAGTGGTTATGATTTCAAACAAATGAGAAAAAAAATCTTTATTATCTTTGTAATAAAAAAAAAAAACTAATCTCAGTGCTTAAGAAGGTGAATATTAAACGACCATCTAATTAAACAGGAGTGCATTGATTCATTTTTTGGGGAAAAAAAAGTTTGAAAGATTTCCCCAACTATACCTTAACTATAACTTAATACCAACCCTCATTAACTTGAGGAGGAGGAATTAAAAAACAGGTCAGGACTTCAATCCAAAAACATCAACTGCACCCAGCAGTGAGTTTGGTTTTAATGACTCAGGAACACTCACTGACTGCAGAATGCTATTAGACATATCAGTGCATACCAATGCGGTCTAATGCTAAATTGGTGTCCTACCTAGGCCCTCTACGGGCATCAGAAGCATCATGACTTACTACTTGTCTACACTGAAACACACCGGGATTTCACTACTACTGTTTAATTCAATTAAAGAAAGATTTTAACCCAACAAATTATAGTATATATTTACATGTAAATATAAATAGAATCAAAAATCATGTCATGAATAATTTTCATTTATCAATTAAGTTTTAAGATATTAAATGCCCTTCATCAAAGAACTGAAATCTTGTTGAATGAATTATGACATTTGTATGTAAGCAAGCTTCAACAAGTGACTCCATGACAGACAATACAAAGTAATCAAAGAACAGGTCCAGATACAATGACGACAGGGAAATAATGGCTAACATTTTACTTGAAGTCCTCCTTATTGGCATATAAGCAGCATATGTTTAAATGGTTTATAACACACTATGATTCAGTTGAAAGCAGATATGTTTATTGATGTATTTGTTGAAATAATATAAAATATGTCTTCATAGGAGTTGTAATTGTTGACCAATATTATAAACACTTATAATGTCCATATGTCAGCTAACAACTACTTTATGTTATAAACCTGTATTTAATGTTTATATAGTGCTAATAATGATTTAAAAAAAAAAGGGGGACTTACAGTTTAGTGTTACCGACAACCATATGGCCTATATTCTCAAAAACAGCACATCTCTCAGAGAAAAACTGACCTGAAACCAGGCTCACACAGGGCGGGACCTTGGGACATCAGCCAATCAGCGTCACGTCCATCAACAGGATAAGTGGCACTCAAATGGAAAGTGGCCACTGGCCAGGATGAGTGACTCGTGAACTCTGTTTACTTTCTCCGCTGGCAGTTTGTTTTCTCGGTGAGACCCAGCTCCACACTGACAGTGTAAATGAGCGACTGGCAGCTGTCTGCTCTCCGCAGCGCTTAGGAGTTCAACCTCCTCCCAAGACCGACATGAGGCTGCTGGAAGAGCGGATCTGGTCGCTGTTCAAGCGCCACTGGCAGCAAACTCTCACCCACTGGAGTGTGTTCTTCAGCTTCGGCCTGTGCATCGCCTTCCTGGGACCCACCATCCTGGACCTCAGGTGTCAGACCCAGTCCACCCTGCAGCAGATCACCTGGGTCTTCTTCTCCCAGCAGTTCTTCCTGCTGGTGGGCAGCAGCATGGGAGGACTCTGTAAGAAAACGTGAGTCTGGTTAGAGAGCCTCCTGATCCTGTGGTCTGACTGACTCAACAGTTAGTTCATTCAACTTTTCACATCTGAAGGAATCTATATAATATTCTTATAAAGACTTATTTACATCCGTGATACTTATATATTGACTTTATATATTGACCATAATATACTCCATGTGTTATTACATCTAGTAATAGCTGAAAATATTTGAAGGATTAATAGAAATATGTTCTGTTTTGGGTCCCATGGTCCTTCAACAGCTCAAAAGCAGACTTAACATTGTTTCATCACATTTATACATTCATGTTTAAACTGCTAGTTGCTTTATCTTATTTGAACATATTTGAATTTATTCAGCATGGTTTAGTTGATGATCAATTAGTCTATCAACAAAAATTTATTGAGCAACTATAACTATTTAGATAAGTCATAAGTCATTTTTCCCTCTAAAACATTCAATATCTTTCAGTAACAGCCTCTTAAATATGAGGATTTGCTGCTTCACTCTTATGTGATTGTAAACTGCACAGCTTTGTTATTTGGACACTTTGGACCCCAGTAAACTGTGATGGCATTTTTCACTTTTTTCCTTTAATTACAATCTAAACAATGGATCAGTGAATCAAGAAAATAAACTGTGGATAAATCAGTAACAAAGATAACCATAAGTTGCAGGATAAAATGTTTTATGTTGGATAAAATACAGTCTAGATTTCTGTGAATGACGTATTGGCAAACAATTGAGTATGTGTGTGTTCGTACATAGCCCATATAACATATTTAAATATATACATATTTCTGTATTTGGTGTATTAATGTCCCTTTATGCTAATTTATCCATTATCACCTTCAAATGTGCTCTCTCAGATCGTGGCAAAAAGAAGGTGCTAACACTTACAATATTTGAAAGTATATTAATATTTTTTACACACAAAGCAGTAATGTAAGTAAAGTCAATTAAGTAAAGCCATATGTTTTTCAACCTCTAGGAAGCCCAGGGCCGTAAACGTAGCTACCAAACAGGACATCAAGGAGATCACATTTACAGAAACTGAAATTTTCTTGTGATTTTTAAATACTCCGAAATTGTTGAAATTGTACAAAGTTTGGTTTGTGGCCACAGTTCTACCGTTGGGGATAAAAAATGAATGGGACTGTTTAAATGTTTGGATCTAGAGTATTTCAGTGACACACATTGAGACTTTCACTGCGGAGAGTTAGACTGAATTGAAAATTTGACTGGCAAACCTGTAATATTCAAATGGCAGACAGTTGGCTCAGGTCTGTGCCAGACCTCACACACTGAGCAGCCACTGAGCCGTGACCTGAGCTGTAAATGTGGGTGTGACCCGGATGGAGATATGTTTTGAGCACTCAGGTCTGTTTTGAGCACTCAGGTCTGTTTGTATCTGGTCTTTCTGTTGCATGAAACATGATTTTTGACACATTATCTTTGCATTGCTATATGTATACTGAGTGTAGAAAACACACAGCACCCAGCCACCTACACATTTCTCGAACTCACGGCACATCACAAACAATCACACAAACACGCACGCATGCACGCTCGCACACGCACACACACACACACACACACACACAGACTCTCTCTCTCCCGAGTCATGTGGTGTTGATGCAACATCTTGTACTATCTTCATTCTGCTGGATTGACTCCTGTATTTCAAACACTTAACTCTTCTTATGAAGGGTGCATTTCATGATACTGTTGTGTACTGTTGACATACTCTTCAAGTAAACTCCCAGCTTAGTAAGAACCATCTAACTGATGTGAGTTACAGTATATGGGAATAGTTTTTTAGGAGATAAAATGTTCTTTTCTCCTTTCAGACCGGTTTACTGTAGTGCATGAAGCTTCATTATTTAAGAACATGAAGTATGTTAGTTCTATGTTAGTCCTCTACTTCATTGTTCCCCTTTATCACAACTTTTAGTTTGTTGAAGGGACTGTTCTCTTCAACAAACTAAAAGTTATGTAGGACAAGGTTAACAGGAGAGTGGAAAGTCGGCACATTATCTTCACAAGGTGAAGATAGTGTGGAGGTGTACCGAGGCTGAAGGCCTGTGATAAACCTACTGGGTAAATAAAAGCAACAAACCATCAAGGTGACTTTACTGCAACGGGAACAAGCAGGAAATCCCAGTCAGGCCTGGGCTGAGCCACAGTACCGTCAGTTTAATAAGAACACGGTTTGTAAGTAAAAGCTAAGGATATGTTGAATATGCAGTGATGTAACTTACACTTAAATTTACACTTTAAACTGTATGTTTGTCATTATGATCCGAATGTGTCAACCCTGTGTACTCTCCAGACCCGTGTTCTCCCTGTCAGCTCTCTTGTCCTCCACTCTCATCATCTCGCTCGTGTTTGCCATCATACCGCTTTGTCACCATGTGGCAGTGCTGTCCGTCGCCATGGCGCTTGCCGGCACAGCCATGGGGGTCATCGACACCATCGCCAACCTGCAACTGGTGAAACTGTACCAGAGGGACTCGGCCATCTTCCTGCAGGTCAGATGAGGAGAGGGAGGGTAAAGGGCAGCTGTGAATGTCTGAGTGTTTGTGTCTTTATGTTCAAGAGGAAGCAGCGGAGGATGTCACTATGAATGTAGATGTGGGCCAATAAAAATTTAGGCTCAGTGCAATAACATATTATAGTTCATTCGTGTTAATTGACTCTACTTCTATATTTTATATGACCAATGGTTGCATCACTGTGTAATGACCTTATGACTTATGTTAGCTTATTATTTTAGTTTAGTATACAGTTTAGTCTTAGTGTGATTGTTTGACCTACGTTCATCAATATTTAGCATTTATAAACACTATTTATAAACAGGGAATTAATGGTTTTACAACATGTTATAACACTTATGGTGTTGGAAGCAAGTTTTCTAAGTTATCTGGATAATGTTGTTAATTAAACCCAGAACCTCAGCAGAACTTGAACATGGACTCATAACAAAGACTTGCTCTGAGGTTGAGTCAGCCACATCTCAAATTAATGCTTGTTCATGTTGTATAGATGTAGTGAGGTAGAAGTTAAACTATCTGCGATTTATTGATGTTAATGATGCTCACACAATCTTGGCGACAGCAGGCAGGCGTTGATTACTGGATGAGCTTCAGGTGCAAGGCACAATTGAGAACAGGACAGAGGAGAAGCAAATTGCCACACCCAGAAGACAAACACACACACACACACACACACACACACACACACACACACACACACAAACACAAACAGACACACACACATGCACGCACGCACACACACACACACACACACACACACACACAAACAGGGAAAAAGACGGACATGAAAAACTAGGGAGGGGAAAACAGAGGGAAAATACAGTGAATGGGGTGAAGGCCCAGCCTAACCATGACACTTACAGTGTAGATATAGACAGGGAAGAGACTTTTTTCTGACATGCAGTTATATGGTATGAGTCCAACCACTGGGTCACCAGACTCCCCTGATATATAATATTAGATCTTTGTTCATGTCCCTCCTCAGGCCTTGCATTTCTTCATAGGCCTGGGAGCACTGGTCAGTCCTCTAGTGGCCGATCCTTTCCTGGCAGAGGACAGCTGTGTTCTGGGTGCCAACTGGACCACCAACGCATCCTCTTCCTCAGACCTGCAGCACCTCCGCAGCAGCCTCGCCGGGCACGGAACAGCACTGCACAACATCTCCCAGTATCCTCTGCACACTGAGGGTGTCATCATCACCAGAGTGTCCTATGCTTTCTGGATCATGGCACTTATCAATGTTAGTTCATGGCACTTCTCATGAGTCATATGGATGATGCTGACACAGAGATATATATACAATGCACACTAATATAATTGATTCTATTTAATATATTGGCTCAAATGTCTGCTATTTGTGGATGGGACAATGACAGCGACTCTTAGAGCTGTTTAGGTTAGATAAAAAGCCAGGTGAAGCAGTGTGATTTGCTTAACAGCAAAGATGACACTATTCTATTAAATATACAGTCATGAGTCTCTTTTACTGAGCAAAGTGTAGTTATAGTATGTTACAAGTGGGATTATTTTTGTAGTTTTTGACATCTTTTTTGCAGGAAGCAAAATGTTTGTAATGATTACTGAATTCTGAGCAACACATCCTCGTATTTAAAGGTCACATATTTTACATTTTTCCTGTGTTCTATTTGAAGTGTTGATAGATAAGAAGATATATTTGTGGTTTTAAGAACCAAAAACTGTCTCATGTGGTTTTACATCTCCTCTCTCAGGCTTCTCGCTGGAGCTCTAGCAACAACTGGTCAGTCAGCCAATCAGAAAAGATGAGGCTCTGAGCCTCTCTTCTGATTGGCTAACTGTTTTCTGAGTGATCCAATAAAAATATAGCAGATTTCAGGTAAACAAAAATCCTGCAAGGTTGGATGGTGGGTCCAGGTGGGCAGGGCTTGGCGCATGGCTGAGAGCAGTGACTGCTTTGTTGTGACATCACAAAGTTACAGAAGTCCTGATGGCTGGTTTTAAGGCTCAGTGTCTGAATACAGGCTGTGTGCATTTCTCTGTGGACTGAGGCTTTGATACTTTAACAGTATTAATATAGAACCTAGACCTGCTTTATAATCAAACAACACATGGACATCTACCTTTATACTATATTGTCACATTATATTGCTACATGCAATTGCCATTGCGGATGCCCCTCATTCTTTGGGATCTTTCATTCAATGGAGGACATGGATTATCTCTGCAGTGCAGCTTGTGACCTGCCAAGCAGGAGCTACATCACACAGATGACAAGGGTCGCAGCTCTGTGCCAAACATCTTAGAGAGGGAGATGGCTTGTCAGATAGGCATGGCCACAAGCGTTCTTAGAAGTGCTTGCATGACCAACACCACAGTTCTAAACAGGATCCAAAACATGATGAGGAAATTCAGGATCCTAAGCAGTCTGTTACAGCCGCCGATGGAGGCAGATCAGATACACAGCTTCAAATTCTGACTGCTATTCCGAGTCTGTCAAAGAGGAATGACAGGTTTGAAGCTCATCTGTCTTGTTCCTCATCTTTACCTCCTGGCCAGTAATGTGTTCCTCCACTTGGGCTTCTGTGACATGGGGTAGAGGACGCTACAGATGAGGCAGGCAGGTTGTCTCTTTTTATCTCCCTATCTTTTTGATGGGGTGCAGCAGTCATAAGGGGACGGCCACCTGTTGGATCCTATTCAGATACTGCAGTCATAGATGCAGAATCATCAGACCTGCTTTATAATCAAACAACACATGGACATCTACCTTTATACTATATGAAGCCTTTAAAGGATTCAGGATTTTTTTAACCTTATTTTCCCACGTTTTGGGTGTAAATGATTGAAACGGACAAAAATCTTGGGATCCTAGAATTTATGTAGTATTTAGCAACAACAGTATACCTGGTATACCAGTATACCTAAACATCACTGTATAATCTGGTGATGCTGATCTGATCTTGGACCTGTAGACCAACAAGAAAAAAACTAAACACAGCAGCAATGACTCAACTTTGTTTTTGAAAAAAAATGAAAAAACTTTTCTGGTTCCTAATTATATCATATGCGTATCCCATGACCAAATTTCCCATGCATTGTTGATGATGTGACATCAAAATGACTTAAATAGAATTTAATAAGATAATATAATTCAAACTGTGTTTTTGCTCGGCGCCACTCACAAATGTGTCCTTGTTCCCAGTTTTGTTCACACAATTATACATGAGCCTTGATATTATCGTTCAGAAAAAGTGAAATACAGCTGAGTTTTTCTATTTGAAACAGATCTGCTCCCAGCAGAGGATGCGATAAGACAGTCTGGATTCTATTTTTATGAGAGGAGGTTCACAAATTAAATCAACTGACAGGAAGTGTTGAATGTTAAGTTGGTTGACAAAAACCTCTTTGTGTGTTCTGACAGCTCCCTGTGCCAGCAGCAGTGCTCGCATTGATGTACCATGAGAGGTTGCTGCCTTGCTTCATGAACAGTCCACGTCTCCTGGACAGGGACTCTCTGTCCAGCACGAGCCCCACTGGGGACAGTGGCCATGGTAATGCATGTATATGTGTGTGTGTGTATGTGTTTGTGACCAAACTATGCAAATGAAGTGACAAACTTCTTAGTATCCTTGTCCTTCTAGGACATGGGAATGTGTTTGGTTGCTGTAACCTTGAGAAACTTCGTGGTCGCCCTGCTTCTTTCTTCATCCTCCATGCTCTAGGTGGAGCCATCCTCTTCATCACTGATGGGATTATAGTGAGACTTCCAGCTAACACTACACACATATATACACATACACATTTGATGCTATTACCTGTGTCAAAATGTGAGGTGTGCAGGGGTGTAGGAGAACTGAAGAGGTGTACAGAAGTCTGAGACATGAGGTGAAGACTCTGGTGGTCTAAAAACAAGAGGAAATTAATGTCAGACTTGAAAACCGCTGTGTTTCTTGGCCTGTAGGGCTCGTATGCTGGTTTCGTCTACACCTATGCTGTCTCCCCTCCTCTGCTGATGGGTCACAAGACTGCTGGCTGTCTGGACAGTATATTCTGGGCATCCATCACAGCAGGAAGACTGGCTTTCATCTACCTGTCCTACCGATACACAGCACCCAGGTTGCTCACCTTCAGTCTGGTATGAACACACACTTAAAGTAAATACAGTAGTTGACATTACATTGTTTATCCCTGATGATTTGCTTCATTCATTTCTTATTTCTTCCACATGATGCAAACTACATAGAAGTATTGGTCAGTTTTGGGTGGAATTAACACCAGTTATCCAATAATTCAATCATTTTATGAGATAAAACACAACATAATCTGTAAGTCACTAAATACATCTTCAAGGAAATGTAGTGCAAGATTGTGGAAAGTCATTTATTTCAAGAATAAATTAAAGTCCTTATGTCCACTAGTACCTTTCTTGTTGGGAAAGATGTCTCAAACTGTTGTGTGTGCAGTAAACATGGACAGGGTTGTGTTTTAGATCTGTGATGAGTAATTTTTTTTTTGAGTCATTTAACTGAAGAATTCTACTGAAGATCTAATCACAATATTCATTATTACATGATACTCCTTCTGTGATTACAACAAAGGCACATCAGTGAGGGAACCATGGATATAATTAAGTTTCATATGCCACATGTCACTCTCAGACAGAGCAAAGTAATTTGTTAATATCCATTCAATATTTCGAATCAAAACGATATCTCTTGTGTAGGTAAATCTTGTGGTTCAAAAATGTATGGGGACAGCCACCTGTTGGATCCATTCAGATACTGAAGACATAGATGCAGAATCAGCAGTCGTGGGGGCATTTCCCTCAAATGTAGTTACAGCACCTAAGATCTTCCCCAACCCCTATTAGGGATGATTGGGAGGGAATTTCACGGGCTCTGTCTCGTCCTTGCACTCCAGTGGTAGAGGACTACTTTTTGATGCCTAGAATGGGTTGGATGCCTAGAAACGTTATTGTGTTTTGGAGCTTGTAGCCTCCATGTTTTCCATATGTGTGCCGAAATAGCTCAGTTGGGAGAGCGTTAGTCTGAAGATCTAAAGGTCCCTGGTGCGATCCCGGGTTTCGGCAGTGTGTTGTGTCTGTTTTCTTGACTTAGTGGTTAGTGCTGTTGACTCGTATCACTCTGGGGCCCTTTTCTGTTAAGACTCCTACATGTATTCACATAGTTTCTGACCGTCACTACAGTCAAAATGGAGTGTTAACCCCCGGTCCGCCACTTCTGCAGACCATATGGTAACAAAGTCATGGCCATAACCACAGGCAGCTGAACCTCCCACACTATAAAAGCAAGGTCAGCTTCTTACTTGTCCTCTTTGGACTTCGGATCTCAAAGACTTGGTACAGGTAGGAAAATGGCTCTAGTGATTCAATTGTTCAATTCATCATCCATGGGGGCATGTGTCCTTGGGAATTGTGGTGGTTTTTGTCACATTGTTTTGCTACATGCAATTGCCATTGCAGATGCCCCTCATTCTTTGGGATCTTTCATTCAATGGAGGACATGGATTATCTCTGCAGTGCAGCTTGTGACCTGCCAAGCAGGAGCTACATCACACAGATGACAAGGGTCGCAGCTCTGTGCCAAACATCTTAGAGAGGGAGATGGCTTGTCAGATAGGCATGGCCACAAGCGTTCTTAGAAGTGCTTGCATGACCAACACCACAGTTCTAAACAGGATCCAAAACATGATGAGGAAATTCAGGATACAAAGCAGTCTATTACAGCCGCCGAAGGAGGCAGATCAGATACACAGCTTCAAATTCTGACTGCCCTTCCGAGTCTGTCAAAGAGGAATGACAGGTTTGAAGCTCATCTGTCTTGTTCTTCATCTTTACCTCCTGGCCAGTAATGTGTTCCTCCACTTTGGCTTCTATGACATGGGGTAGAGGACGCTACAGATGAGGCAGGCAGGTTGTCTCTTTTTATCTCCCTATCTTTTTGATGGTGTGCAGCAGTCATAAGGGGACGGCCACCTGTTGGATCCCATTCAGATACTGCAGTCATAGATGCAGTCAGCAGTCATTGGGGCATTTCTCTCAAATGCACTTATTACTACAGGCCTTTCTGCATCAAAAATAGTTGGCCTGGAACTTGTAAGATCTTCCCCAACCCCTATTAGGGATGTCTGGGAGGGCATTTCACAGGCTCTGTCTCTTCCTTGCACTCCAGTGGAAGAGGACTACTTTTTGATGCCAAGAGTGGGTTGGATGCTTAGAAACGTTATTGTGTTTTGGAGCTTGTAGCCTCCATATTTGGTACGTGTGCCGAAATAGCTCAGTTGGGAGAGCGTTAGACTGAAGATCTAAAGGTCCCTGGTTTTGATCCCGAGTTTCGGCAGCTGCTGGACCCGTTTTCAGTGAAGCACTAATTTCATGATTAAGGTTGTTCATTTGTAATAATCACTGGGGTTCTAATGAATATTATGGCCCAAGCTGGAAAACACAGTGCAACACTACAATATAAAGAAAGAGAATCCCCACCTTTTCATAAACAGTAATTAACATACATGACATGCTTACCTCTGGAATTCATTATAACATATTGCTACTTATTCTTTGGTTACAACAAAGAGACACCAGTGAGGGAACCGTGAATATAATTAATTTGAATGTGCCACTTGTCAGTCTCAGGTAGAGCTAGGTGCTTTGTAAATATCCACTCAGTATTTCAAATCAAAACGATAGTTGGCAACTCATGTGGTTTGCGAAATTTAGACTAAAAACTTCCTGTGTTTCACACAACTTAGCTTGCATTTCTGCAACCTAGAGTGCCGAAATAGCTCAGTTGGGAGAGCGTTAGACTGAAGATCTAAAGGTCCCTGGTTCAATCCCGGGTTTCGGCAATGTGTTGTGTCTATTTTCTTGACACATTGCCTTAGTGGTTAGTGCTGTTGACTCGTATAACTCTGGGGCCTTTGTCTGTTGAGACTCCTACATTTATTCACGTAGGTTCTGACCTTCACCACAGTCAAAATGGAATGTTAACCCCCAGTCCGCCACTTCTGGAGACCGTATGGTAACAAAGTCATGGCCATAACCCCAGGCAGCTGAACCCCCCACACTATAAAAGCAAGGTCAGCTTCTTACTTGTCCTCTTTGGACTTCGGACCTCAAAGACTTGGTGCAGGTAGGAAAATAGCTCTAGTGATTCAATTGTTCAATTCATCATCCATGGGGGCATGTGTCCTTGGGGATTGTGGTGGTTTTTGTCTCTTAGATGCGACAAAAGTTGGGAGTTGGGAGAGTGTTAGACTGACGATCTAAAGGTCCCTGGTTCGATCCTGGGTTTTGGCAGCTGCTGGACCTGCTTTCAATGAGGCACTACTTTCATGATTATGGTTGTTGATTTGTATAATCACTGTGGTTCTAATGAATATTGTGGCCCGAGCTGGAAATCACAGTGCAACACTACCATATCAACAATAAAAAGAAAGAGAATCCCCACCTTTTCATAAACAGTAATTAACATACATGACATGCTTACCTCTGGAATTCATTATAACATATTGCTACTTATTCTTTGATTATAACAAAGAGACACCAGTGAGGGAACCGTGGATATAATTAATTTGAATGTGCCAGCGTTAAGAGAGAGTATGTTAACAGTGATGCACATGATTCCAGGATGTAGAACCTCCCACACTGTAAAAGATAATAACCTCACTCCAACCTTGTATCTTTTAACTTAGATGTTGTCAAGACTAATAGCAGCCTTGAAGTTGTGTTTATTGCAGCCACATTCTCGTTTTACATGGCCGGGCTTGCCTTTATCTAAAATCATTCAGAACATATGGATATCCTGCTTTTGTCTACAACCCATTTTGCTTGATTGGAGCAAGTTAATACATATGTTTCTAGCATTACTAGATGGGACACACACAGCCTCAAGAAAGTATTTCTGTCTATCTTATCTTATACCCTGCATACATCGAATGGACTTTTGATGTTCTCCCCGCATTCAAATGGATTTCCTTCCACCCCATAACACAGGCACATTAGAGAAATTAACATTCCCTTGCTCTTCTTTTTGGGTTGTCAGGTTTTGCAATTGCGCAGATTTTTGTGCATGCTCATTCACTCACTCACTCGTTATATCTGTGTCCATCTCTCAGGTGGGAGTCATGCTGGTACAGTGCATGTTGTTGATCTTCTACACAAGCTGTGTGTTTCTGTTCATCGGTACTTGCATGTTGGGACTGTGCATCAGCAGTGTGTTTCCCTCTGTGCTGGCCTTTACAGAGGACATACTAGACTACAAAGGTTAAAAAAACACACATACAAATCCTGACATACACACCATCAATATCAATTCATCTTAGAATTCATATACTTTATAGAGAGAAGTAAAAATACCTAATTGATATATAAATGTAAATTTAAAAAAAAAAGTTGAAATAAATAACTAACTAAATAAATAAATAATGTTGGTACGTGATCATAAAATTAAAAAAATAAATGTCTTTAATTTATTTCTACATTTCATCAGATCTACATGTATTTATTTCTGTATTTGTATTTTTCTACACATACATAAATAGATGTAGAAATAAATTACCAATATTCATTTATTTATTCATATAATGGTGTATTGACAATATATTTCGGTATTCATTTATTTGTTTATTTATTAAAAAATATTGAATTGAAATTAATTTAGCATTTATATATTCATTTAACTATATATTTTTATATCCATTTCTGCTACTATTTATTTGATTTATTATTATTATTATTATTATTATTATTATATATTTCATCATTCAAAATATGCATTTGTTATTGAATTTATTTTTGCATTTATTTACGTATTTACTTTATTTTGTCTCTTGTGTGTTGAAGGTTGTGCCACAACTGTCCTGGTGACCAGTGCCAGCACAGGGGAGATGATGCTACAGCTGCTTGTTGGATCGGTAAGAAGCCTTTTATGACTGTGTGTGAATGTGTCCTTTTGTTTGCACTAATGATTAAATTCATCAGAATGTTTCCTCATTCAGTGTTTCCGCTCAATTTTTTCAAGGTTATTTCTGCATTTGTTTGTTTTCATGCATCAGTTTTATTTGATTTGCTTCACTGTGCTGTGTACCTGGCTGCCTCATTATTTTGCAACAGGCTTTCATGTGTCAGTAATGCACATTTTGATGAACAATTAAAGCAAAAATGTATGGAAACCCTGCTGTGGACCTTGTCAGTGTGAAACTGTTTCCACAGCATTCAGAACCTGTCTGCAGCAGGGCGTTATTGTTACCATTAGTGACCTGCTGTGCTGGAATGAATGAAGAGGAAACACTGCGACCTGTGGCTGCCAGTTCTGTATTCATATTGCTTTCCAGGGTGATTGGAGGGATTAAAACTCCACTGTGTGTGTTTGTGTGTGTGTGTCTGTGTGTGCGCGCGCACGCGTGTGTGTGCAGGTGATCCACAGTCGGGGCAGTTACGCTTTCCTGTTGTGTTGTACAATAGCCTCCTTCATCGGCTTCTGCCTTTTCCTGCTGCTCCTCTATGTCCAGCGGATCCACACAAAATGCCACACAGGTAAAGACACACCAGGTAGACACATAGAAAGAGAATGAATGAAATTCCAATAACACTCTGGACTTAAGGAATAAAAATTCAGTGTATCTGGAAGAAAAAGTTCTTTAGAAACACCAATGTCATATAGGAACAGGAGGCTGTGGTGGAAAGAGAACAGGCAGCAACACAAACAAAACTTGGAAGTGTACACAGAGTGCATCGGGGTGTGGGTTATCATTAGAAGAGATTATTGTCCCAGTGTTGTGAGATGTGATAGGTGGCGAGGCTAGCTGTCAGTCGACACATTTGCTTCACCTGTTATAAGATTGTGACCTGAAGGCCACCGTAGGTCTTTCTACTTGCTCGGAAAGGGAGAGGTTAAGGGAGGGGTATTCAGTTAGTTGCAATGTGCAATCTCACAGCTAGGGCAACTAAATCCTACACACTGGTCCTTTAAGATAATTGTGTGTAGGTATGGCAATAATGGTGGGAAGGTTTTCCTAAGAGGATATAAAAAATGAACGGCACAGATGAACATCTTGCTTTTGTAGAACATAGAGTTTAAAGGTCCTGTATTCTATAAAGGCAGATGTCCATGTGTTGTTTGATGATAAAGCAGGTCTAGGTTCTATATTAATACAGTGAAAGTATCAAAGCGCTCAGTCCAGAGAAATGCACACAGCCTGTATTCAGAAACAGCCTTAAAACCAACCATCAGGACTTCTGTAACTTTGTGATGTCACAACAAAGCACTCACCACTCTCAGTCATGCCCCAAGCTACCCCACCATCCAGCCTTGCAGGATTTGGTTTCTCCGAGTGTTTACCTGAAATCTGCTATATTTCTATCACATCATTCAGAAAACAGTCAGCCAATCAGAAGAGAGGCTCAGAACCTCCTCTCTTCAGATTGGCTCACAGACCTGTTGTTACTAGAGCTCCAGAGAGAAGCCTGAGAGAGGAGATGTAAAAATTAATGGAGATGGTTTTTGGTTCAAATAAATAATCAAATAAAACACTGGAAAAATGGAAAATATGTGACCTTTAAATACGAGGATGTGTTGCTCAGTAATCAATAATCTCAGCTCAGTAATCATTCCAAACATATTGCTTCCTGCAGAAAGGATGTCAAGAACTACAAAATAACCCTACTTGTAACAAACTATAACTATCCTTTTGCAGCTGCCTCCTCACCTGAGTAATTTTCATACAGCCCCTCATAGTCATGTGGAGGAGTAACTGACATTTCAAAAGCTTCTTATCAGGATTTGTGAAATCAGAATGTTAAGTTTCATGTTTCACGTAAATGTTGCATTTCTTTGATTTGTTGTTGAACTTCATCAGCAACCTGCCGGATGTCACTCCTCTTGTGTTAATCTCTTTGCTGTGAGTCAACTGATCAACACTGTTTTTCTCTCAGATTCATCTATAAACACAGACATGACAGAGAAGCCAAGGACAGGAGGCTCATGATCTGAGGCTCCCTGAGGGACCAGAGTACAGTGAGGACTTGGAAAGGCAGCATGGAATGACATTCCCTCACTTTTCTCCAGTGCGAGTATGAGCTTCTCCAGATGAACATTTATGACCTAAAGGGAGGTCTACTTTAAAGCCTGATGATCAACAAGCAGTTCAATGCATGTACAATACTTGAATAATTGTTTTTGGCACAATCATTTTTAAAATTCTCATAGCACATAATAGCTCTGCTGTAGCTTGATTCAAAAGACACTTTAATTAATTAATATCTTTCCAGTATGAATGTGAATGAGCTGGAGAAGTAAATGGGTTCTGCCGTTAAAATATGACTCATCAGTGTGTATAAGTGGTGGTGGGAAGTGTTTTTGTGGTTTCTTGGTGGCAGAGTGGAGCAGTCAGGCATTAATAATACAAGATACAGTATAATGACAGAATAGAGAAGATGTTAGTTAGAGATCTTTTATTATTGGTCTCACCCATCTCTTCCATTATAAACACTTCCTCTAACACCTCTCATACATCAATACGCCACTTAAGACAAGTAGCTTGTAAACATTTGAAAAAGCGTCAAACAAAGAAAGAAGTGGACAGAACAAAGCAAGAACTGTGTCATTTCTTTTCCAAACAATATTTTACATTTCAAGGTAAGTTGAAGGAAAAATATCAGAGGATACAAATGAAGAAATATGCAAATGACAAGTCCAAGACGACTTGATGGAGGAAAGTTTTAAATGGACTTCTGAGGTCATTTTCAAGCTATTTAAGTCGTTTTTTTTAAAGTTAATGCAAAGATGCAATATAAGCGACCAATTCTATTGGGCTCAACTATAAATTCAAATAAATAAATATTGTGTGGTTGTGCCTAATTACAAATTATTGTAAATTCTTTGATATATACTGTAGAAGATTAGATTTAACTCTGTTTTGTGGTATAAAATATGAAGTGCATAATTGTATCCTCCCTTTGGGAAAATATACATTTCTCAGTAAGCAAACATCAACGTGTCATCAAAGAGAAAATCTGAGTCATACAAAAGCGACAGAATCCAATACTACAGGAACCCCCAAAATTTTAAGTGCAAACGTTTCATCACAACATCTGCGTGTACAATATCAACACTATATCAAAACACTTTACATATAAAACATAGATTTAGATTTCTCCCCATAAGGCTTTGATTCCCAAAAAAAGCCCATACCACCATGGGGTAGCCGCCTCCCAACTCCATAAGAGGAAAACAACAAAGAAACACATGCACAAAGAGAACATTAAATCAGAGAACCAAAAATAGCAGACATCTAACTATCTGGCCATTACAAAAATAGAAATTAATCTTAAAATTCTATTGGTGTTACAGGAAAATAAAAGATTACACAAAAATGATAAACAGGTTTATATATATATATATATATATATATATTTTCTGAGTAGATCTGTTATCACAAACATTTATAAGCAGGTTGGAAAGAGACATGGCCTGATTCAGTTACGCTGTTAATATGCTATGCATATTAACCCATGTTGCTGTCTGAATGTACAGTAATGCAACCTGAAGAACACTGCAGCACATTTAAGGTCCTGCAGTACATAAGCTGTGGCAGACGGTATGAGCTGCAGTGTACTCACACACAAAACATCCCTGTGAAATTTTACTCTGTACTTCTGGGGCTCTAGTTTGGTCTACGCAAAAATATGGCATAAAAACAAACAGGAACGCTGTCGTATACTGTTAGATCTGTACTAACTTTTAAATGATAGAACATCCACTTTTGGGAGAGAAACTTGGGCTTTGCTGTGGTAAGGCACCATATATCAATCTGATGGACTGCAGGTTGGGGAGAGGGGGACAATGTCTTTTAGTTGAGTAAAAGTGAGCATAAATTCCCCCCTACAAAATTCGCTGGTCATCCATCCCTGGGTTAGAAAGTGACACTTAGGTAAACGCACACACTAGTGTATTCAATCTAAGTATCGTGTAAACAAGTGTGTACAATGTACAATATCCACGTTTAATAGCATAGAAAGGTGGGATCTACCTTTTGAGTCTGTGCATCAGACTTATGGCTTCAGAGTCATATACAAAACAGGTGCAAACCTTTCATGGCTGATCATCTAGAGGAGCAGGTTTCAGGGGAAAGGAAGGTGCTTAGTTTCTACCGTCCACAGGATTAAAGGTTGATGTATGTCCGATTACTAAAGCGAGGCAAAGGTGAAAGCTAAACCATTTAAGTGTCTAGCTGCTAAGATTTGGAGGTTCAGTCTAGGTTTAAATAACTGCACTGACACTGCAAACAATAATTAATTAAAGCCCATTCATTTCCAACACTGAGCTGACCTGTAGACAATGAACAAGGTATACTGTGATTTTGCTTTATGAGGAACAATTCTGTATGGTTTTAGTTCCAGTCGGACTTGTTGGGAAATACACTCGCTTTCTGTACTGTAAATATATAGCTGGAGCCAGCAGTCTTAGCTTAGCTTAACATACAGACTGGAAACGGGGAGAAAGGTACTCTAAAGCCTTAAACGCACTAATATAATGTATTATGTACTGTTTTTAAACTTGAGGTTTTATACAGAATACAGTATTTGTGAAAAAGTCACTGGCTGTTTCCCCATTTCCAATATTTGTGCTAAGCTAAATTCACTGTACAGACATGAGCATGATTTATCAATCTTCTTATCTGACTCTCAGCCAGAAAACAAAGTGTATTTCCCAAAATGTCAAACTATTCATTGAAAAATTACCTATTCACTACAGCTTTAAACTTGAAAACTCAAATTGAATTCTGGCTGCCTCAAACAATGTAGGGTTTAGTTATAAAAGACAACATCAGAGCAGTAAGACATACAGGATTTGTGAGTTGCAGCTTGCAGAGACTCAGAGACAGTTATGGCTTCACTTTCTTTCATTCCCACCTGAAAGCTTAAAAGGTAGGAGGCAGACCAGGCCACACTGGCTTTCAGGGCTATTCTATTGTGTGTGTGTGTGTGTGTATATATATATATATATATATATACACACACACACACACACACACACACACACAAAAATTACAAAAGTTACATAGAGGCGTAATTCAAGGTTCAGCTCGGATTATGGCCACATCACGATAAGACAGTCAAGGTAAAAGTCCTGTTGGATATGTTCTTTAGTTAGCCAACATTTCAGAGCAGCTGAGGCAAGGCTTGACATCTAAGTTCAGGCTGAGAGCATGGTAGAAGATAAAAGAGTCACAGTTAAACATGCATGGTTGTCAGGTTAAAGCGCTTCCCTTAAAGTTACAAACGGAGCAAAAACAAAAAAACAGAATCAGTGTCGGCAGCGGAGAAAACTGGATAGGAACTGAGGACAGAAAATGAAAACGTATTTTTTTGGCAGTAACACAGTTGCACAAGATAAGGAAAAGGAAAGATTCAGATATCTGCAATCTCACTAGTCTGTGTGTCCAAACATGAAGCAGATTGTGGCTGCTGAGGGTCCAATCCACATGCACACTGTTGCCATGGAAATCCCTTCCTCCTTTGAATTGTGACTGAGGATCCCAAAAAGCCAGACAAAATGAATCCATAAGTGCAAACAGAACGACGGCATCACTGCATATAAGTGCAGAAGAGTATCTTCGGGGTTTAAATTCTATGAAATGAACATGAACATGTTACCCTCATCCATCAAACCTGTACTGCCAACATCTCTCCAGGTCCTCCCTCCACACAGCACATTGTAGTGTGAATAATGTGGCAGCGAAATTTAAAGCACCAGAGTGATGGGAAAGGGGAATGACTGAGCTTCCACATTACTGTCCTGGATGTGGGAGCAGGAGATGGAGGTGGAGGGGTGGAAGGGTGGGGGTCTGGCTGTCTGGGTCCAAATGGGGTGATTAATCCTATGTCTTTTGAGGATCTGGGGAAATGGGGCCTGGTGTGTTGGTCCCATCCATACTGTGTACAGGGATCTGGAACTGGGGGGTGAGGACCGACGGAAACTGGAACAGAGCAAAGTGAAGTGTTAGGACAAATCTAGACAGACTGACTGAATGATACTAGATGAGAGCAGAAAGAAAGTATATACTCTCATGTACTGACTTGGAACAGATGGGCTCCCTGGCGGCGTGTGGCTGGGCTGAGTGGAGCGACCGGACTGAGCGTGCTCCAGAAGTGGATGTTGGACAGCAGAGGACTGGGAGTCAGCAACAGAGTGGGAGTCTGGAGAGGAAGATAAACAAGACAGACTCATGTCACTTTCATTGCAGCGCTAACGATACAACAGAGATTTTTACAGATATAATGTACCAACACATATGCAAGAGAAATGTCTAGTTTGTCCAACAGAGAGCACTGACAGGTTTATTTTTCAACTGTAATGTCTGCTGCTCAGAACTTTGACCACAGTTCTTAAATAACCAATTTTCAGAGATTCTTATCAAAAATGTTTGAGAAATTTCAAACCACTATGTGCCTGGTTCCAGGCCTATGAATTACCATCGACAGCCATGGTTTGTTATTGATGGTATTATGCCCATCGATACCTCTTTCCACCACTTGGAGAACCAGTAAACAAATCAGAGTTGAGTAGACAGGATTAAGAATAGCAACCTGCATTTAATGTAGAGTTTCTCTTTTTACCCTAAACACTTACACAGCTTGTTTGGATGCTCTATAATCAACGGGGTATTAAATAATTTATGTGTTTTATGACCTCCATCAGTGACTAAGGCATTGTTAGGAACTGATACAGCTTTAAGCGGCTTGTGAAGACCATAAATTATATTGATCCACAGAACAACTGTCGCCTCTGTTAGTAATGTTGGCAGCGTCCTTTTGGCTCTCTCTTTCTGATGATGTGCTTTGACATTATAGGCTGTGCTGCTTTAATGAAAATGACTTATTTTGCTTCCAGATGGAACAGATACTAACAACAACAGGTTATCACTATGTTTGGATAAACAACAGATCATTCAACCTTTGGCAGGAAACTAAAAACAAGTTAATAAACACATCAAGTCTTACAGTTTATAGTTTGCACTTTTACCTAACGAGTTAAACAACTTGTTAGAGCACATACGTTGATTTTAACAATGTATCACATGCAAATTTTGAATTTCTCAAGGAACATATTCTGTTGTCGGCACACTCTCGCTGCTTGTCTACGTGTGTGAGTCTGTAAAAACAAACACAAGTGTATCATGAGCCTTACAGAGCTTAATGGTGCACCACATAGTCACAAAGTTTATGTTAATATTTTCAGTTTAAGGACCTGTTGCACTGGATCTATAATCAATTACTAACACGTGTATTAAGTGTCTGTGGAATCTTAAATACCTCATGGTTTGAGTGACTCTGGATATTTGGATATACCATGAGCATCTGTATCGACCATCAAGAAACTGAAACCTCCAACACGGTGAAGAGGCACTGCTTTTAGTCAATCACTGACAGAAGAGAGAGAAACCAGAATGCGGAACTCATGCCTTTGTGAGCTGACTGGCAGTCTGAGCTGTGGATCCCATGACCAAACCTGACCTGACCTGACCTACTACAAAGGGACAGAATAAAAACAACACTGTCTAACACAGCAGATCTAATAAACTCGGACATCCTATACAGTAGCACACGGTCATGTGGTCTGCAAACAGCAGCACCAGGAACACAAAAACAAGACCAAACAGCAGCCGGGCATCACAGATTACTGCTGCACTGCTGCCACCTGCTGGTCTCCATCCCTAAATGCTGGAAGGTTTTCTGTGCAATATCAACTCTTGACTCTATTCAGTTATATTATGATGCTGGTCTATTCATGTGTTTTCTATTTTGTTACAGTCTGTGATGTAAACAATAGATAGATAGATTTACTTAGAGTTTCTACATATCTAGGGACCTCATCTCTTCACCATACATAATAACTGGAGATGCAAATAACCGCATGGCAAGCACTGTGTAACTCTTAAAAATATAATGCCTATTTTTATTTCATATTCTTTAGTATGTCAATAAATTTTAGAGTCATAACTTAAAGTGCAGTGTCACCTAAGCAACTAGCAATAAGCTTTGCATTTCTGTGTTGAAAATTCTACATTAACAAACCTGTTATGACTTTATACATGTTTGTAATCATGTAAAAAAAAAAAATGAAATTAAAGCACCTATGCTGTGAGACATCTAGCAATCCATAACAAGCTCACTGGCAGCTCATATAAAGTAGCTATGTGTCATTAGTAACTGTCTCTTCAAAATGAAGCAGTGAGAGGACGCCGCACTGTTAATTCCACCTCCTCTCTCCTACCTCATATCATGTGCAAGGAGCCATGACAGGAAGAGGAGATGCAAGTGAGGAGGCACATATGCTCATTGAAATGAAACCTCAGCAACACGAACCTACTATACTACTATAAACTTTAATAAATTGATAAATGTATCTGCTTACTTTTCTTATTACTCTTGGAATTCCATATCCCTTAAAATTGACCTGTCCATTCCACACCTTTCAATCACATTTTACTAACAACTTGGATAACCACTGACAAAGCCTCGGTTTAAAGGATGTGTCTCCTCTGAATGTAGGATCCAGTGGTGACATGCAGGCAAAATGATCACATATTTCCTATTAGGTCATCAAGTTCATATTTAGGTTAAATGTACAGCAGCATGCCTGCAGATTATCCAGAAACTTAACCATCAATCAAAATGTTAGCATAACTCCAAAAATCCCAAAATCTTAGCGAGTCTAATGCTGCTTTGTTTGCTTCATCTCGGTTTAGTCACCAGACTGGACCTGAGCTGCAAGAAAACATTTGAGAAATTATTTAGAAATAAGCACCAAAAGCTAAAAGACCAAATACAAAAGTAATACTACCTTTTGTCATAGGCAAAGACTACAGTATGACAAGAACTGTAGTTAATAAGTTAGGCAATAAGAGGCAATTAAATAAATGTATATTAAGTCACTATCTAATGCTAAAGGAATGATGATTGAGTCTATGGCCCACTGATTATTGCTTTTATATTATTTATATATTTGCAGTATTATGAGCTGGGTTTCTGTGGCGACATTCCTGGGGAAAATGCTGTGTTAAGTTGCAGCAAACTGAACATTTTACACTGCTGCAGCTTTAACTGGAGAGACACAATTTGACTTTTATTATGAAGTAGTCACAGGAAATGCAATTTGTCAGTGAGCTCAGCACTTACCGCTGTCGTTCATCAGAAATGCGTCTACAAAACAAGACAATGGTCATTTTCAGCATTTCTGACATCAGATCAGTTTCAAATATTGCAGGGAGTAACAGAAGGAGGAGCAGCCACAGTGAGCTGTTAGATGAAGAGCTGCACAACTTCTCAGTGAGGTAACAACTCCTTTCACTGTGCGCTGCTGTTCGCAGTCTCATGCTGTGTGCAGCATAAAGTCAGACCACAGTTGCTCACAGAATGATGGAAAAGGGTAAATTATTGCCTGAGATCTTTATTAAAGAGAAGACAAACTCGCATCTGCACCTCCTCTCGATTGTTTTCAGACTTTGGAAAATCTAGCCCGTGACGAGAGGCTTGGGCCAATCACAGAGAGTTAGTGCGTTCCTATTGGCTGTTCTACAAATACAGATGCGTGTGCACAACCCCTCAGATGGACATGTGTCAATATCAGTTTCAGAGATGGAGAGAACCTGCAGTACTTCTCCTGGACACGTAACAGGCTGCTTCATTTCCTGTAATATCTAAATGTGTTGAAGTGGTTGGTCGTGTTGGTAGATTTACCATGAAAGCACATGATGAGTGGCAATTGAATGCTGCTAATAGTTCAGCTCATAAAAATAAGACCACGTTCTAACCTGTAGCATTGCTGGTGTGAGAGAGGCAGTAGGTAGTGAGGGGCTGCACAGGTTCATGGGGGAGAAGTCAGAGGTGGTGACCAGCAGAGTTGGCGGGCTGATCTGCAGGATTTTCGGTGGCTTGCGTGTCTTTCCTGAGCTCTGAGTGCTGACTGTGGTGCAGCTGCTCACTGAGGATGAACTGGTTTCAGCGTCCACCAAACTGATCTCATCTCCAGACAGACCGATGCCATTGTCCACCTGGTGAACACAGATAATGATTTACTCACATTACTTTGATTTCATCACTTCACACTTGTCATTGCCCTGAGAATACCTGTCATGTTCATAGTATCAGGAAAAAAAACAGAAATCAATAGTAATTTTGATTTTAATCTGGAACATTGTTCACACATAATAAAATAAAATAAGTTTTCAGGGCCTATAAAAATAATTTTTCCTGTTGTTCAAATATTTCACTACCTTTTGTGTGAGATGAGTTTGTATGTGTACTAACCTTCTCCTGTGTCTGAGCGTCTGTGGGCTCTGGTGGCTGAGCGTCTGCAGGCTGAGATGATCCAGAGTCAATGTCGCTGTCAATCACCAGCTCCTGAGAGGAGTCAGGCACTAAGCTTGGCGATGGGCTGGCCGACGTCAGGTCCGGTAAGCTGAACGTTTGTTCTGATGGGCGGATGTGTTCAAATGAATAGACGGACTGGGGTGGCAGGGAGGAGTGTGTGCTGATGTCGTCACCCCTCGGGGGCAGAGCTTGCAGAGGATCTAAATGGCTGGACATCAGGGTCGGCTCTATGACAACCTGAGGAGGCGGTGCTGGTGCTGGCTTTGGAGGGGTGTTTCCAAACTTGATGACGGATGGCAAAGCAGTTGGCTGTGACTGAGGCAATGCTTCCTGGCTCTGGCCTGTGGCAGTGAGACCCCTCTTGTCAGCCATCTTTTCTGCTGGGTTCTCTATTTTGATGGACTTGAAGAGCTGGCGTCCATTTTGCAGCGAGTTGAGTGTGAAGGAGGTGTACAGGCCAGAGTGAATGTAGTCGTTGCGGCTTGACTGCTTGGTGCTTGAGCCCAGAGCCACTGTACTACCTCCTACCTTGGCTCTGTCACCAGACTCACTCTCTTGTAGGGTGCTGTCCCTTCTTGTAAGGGGAGGAATGCTCCCAGCACCTATATCCCCGCCCTCTGTTCGGGTAGCAACATCTCCTTTCAGGATGTCAGGATACGACACAAAGCGATAGACAAACTTCTGACCATTTACCTTCTTTATGATGTTCTGTAAGACACAGTAAAGCAAGATATGTTAGTTTATACTCCTGGTGAATAACATAAACAGTAAAATACACTACATCATCCAGGCAGAGAGCAGAAATAAGACTTTCCCTCACGTAGTATGCATCTACCAAAGCAGCAGTAGAAGCAAAAAATAGAAAAGTGAGACCACAGAAAAGTCTTACGCATGGGACAGCTCTGTCCTTCCTGTCTGTACCAACCTAGCAGCCACTAATGCTGCAGCCAAACATACCAGAGCAGCCCTGCCCAGCACGCCCACAGGGTCAAGCAGTGCTTCTGCCAAACCACAAGCAGAGTGGGAGACAGACAGCGCTCTCCCTCTCTCTGCATGTCACTGAGCAGCGGACTTCAACCATTCTGAGACGCAATTAAATTGTGTTTTGCTATTTTCTGGTAGTCTTTGGTGCAGTTGTTGGAGGAACCAGCCCTCTTTGACTCGTCAGCTGCTGCTTCAAAACACATGCTGTTATGCTACACAGGCATCATGTAATTTGTTTAATTATGGCTGACAATGAAGCTTCTGATCTCATACATATAATGCATATATCAGGATGCCGCACCATCTGATCAAATTCATATTCATTTTTATTTTTTGGAATCTGGAAGTGGGGGAGAATTATTAGTAAATCTGTGTTCACTCATTCAGCGGCAATGTTAATATTAATCCTTCAAAAAGAGAGCAGGAATACCCTGTAAATGTGACACAGAATTAAGTTATGTGAAGATGTTCCTCAGGGTGGCACGGTGATTCAGTGGTTGGCACTGTCACCTCACAGCAAGAACCCTGGTTCATCTGGGGCCTAACTGGGGTCGGCCAGGGCCTTTGATTCTAAATTGCCCGTAGGTGTCAATGTGAGTGTGAATGGTTGTTTGTCTCTATATGTCAGCCGTGATAGACTGGCGACCTTTCCAGGGTGTTCCCCGTCTCTGGCCCAGTGTCAGCTGGGATTGGCACCAGCCCCCCATGTTCCTTAGTAAACAAAGCAATGAGTATAGTGACTTTCTCAAAGTTCCAGTTTAAGTGTATGAAAACATGACAGGAGTAAAATAAAAAGCTAAATCAAGGCTCATGAGGGTGATGTAGCCTACCAACTATATTGTGGCCTGTCCTTCAGTCAGGGGCATGCTTTTCCCAACTGCATTCTACCGACAAAGACCAACATCAGATTGGAAATAACTGAAACGGCTGTGATTGATAAAATGTTTGAGAAGCTTCAGATGGAACAGATTCGTTATAGCAAATGGAACTCGCAAAAGTTTTTACAGAGGGTGTGGAAGCCATTTTTGCACAAGACACAAGACTGAACTACATAATCTGTGTTGTATCTGTACTTATTCTGTAAACTGTATTGATTCTCTGGCTCCTCCATCCATTTAGTTTTGTCTTTTTTTTCCTTTTTTTTTTTTTTGCTCTGTTTTGTTTTGCACCCTAGTTTTGTTTTGTGTGATTCTCCTGGCGGGCAGGGCATTCTCCTATCTCCCCTGTTAATTTGTCGATACTTTGCTCTTGGGAGTTCTGCTTATGTACCCCTCGTCTCTTTGTCAACTTGTGTAACTGTACTGGGTACTCTGTCTACTGTGTTTATTGTGTGTGTACATGTTCTAATATAAGAAAATCTTAAATAAAAGAATAAAAAAATGTTTTGTCAAGCTAGAAAGGCACGTTTATAGTTTGGTTCAGGGTTAGGACATGTGTCCAAGGACATTCTTTGTGGGAATGAAAATGCTGTGTTGTTATACTAATAGCATAGCTATTGTTGTTGTTACCTGAAACAAGTGAAATCTTAAGACTAAAAGACCAAACTGCCACATTAAATACAAGGCAGCTACTTTCAATCAACTACAACCACTGCAGTAGAAGAGTTTATGTGTGTTTACCTTGTCGTAGTAGTATCTGAGGGCCCTGCTGAGTTTGTCATAGTTCATATTGGGCTTGTTCTTACGAGCCCCCCATAACCGAGCCACCTCCTCTGCCTGCAGCAGCTTGAACTCCCCTTCCTCATTGGTCCAGCAGATGAGCTGCTCATTACTGGAATCCAAAAGGAGCTGGAGAAGGAACTGCCACAGGGTGACAGAGTTGTCCATGTCTCTCACTGATTTGGGGGGGGGGGGGGGTAAAGGTAGAGAGGAGAAAAATGATCAGGCTCATGAACCAAGGAACTGCTGCTCACTGCATAACAATATGGAATTCCACAAACTTATAGCAAATATGACCTTTGGGCACACTACTGTAAGTCACTTCAATTTATTCTGACAGTTAAGTTGTGATGAAGTGCTGTAAATGAGTTCTTGTTGTAACCATTTGCCTCCTTCAATCAGTCAACCAAGGAATGTTAACTCCAACAACACACAGTATGTGCATGAATAGCAGCAGCACACAGATGTAAGACCAAATGCAGTACATGTGTCAGTCTTAGCAACACTCTACGATATACATTACAAAAATGTTATATTTTAGTCCGCAACAGGAGCAATGAGAAAACTGTTCATCTTATCCTCACTTGTATTTTTAAAAAGCTGAAGAAAGGTTGTTGGATACCTAAAAGTGTGAGCAGAAATCTGGTGCAATAACTGTAAATGGTTATTAAATAGCCAAGGAATAAGAGACTGTTTTACAGGACCAGGTGCACCCTGTGCTACAAACACTGTTCCCTCATGTGGTTCCCACATTCTAGGATAATAATGCCACCATACACCAAGCTGAATAAACTCAAGAGTGGTTTCATTAACATCTCGATGAAGTCGAACACCTTCCATGCCATTCCCTTCATGAGAAATTCTGATGCTCAAAGTATACAGTAAATTTCCACCTTCTTCACACCTTGGTGAGCTGGAGTGTGCATAAAAGATTAATTGAAAAATAATGGTCTGTATCCACACAGTTCAGGGTGAGTATGACAGCTTTCTGAGGACTGAGGCTGTTCAGAGGTAAAGTGTGCCCTCATTCTGGTTCGGTCCATGATGACAAAGACGTGATATCACATTGTTCACCTATTCAGAAATGAGAAAATTAAACCTAATCATAAATAACTGATTTTTGTTAGAACCTCTAAAGTGTGGCACTGTGGTGTGACAACTGACAAGTCCTCAAGGACAAACATCTTGTTCACATCTGGCAAGGTCTACAGAACACCATGATCATGAAAAACTAAACACCTCTCACAGTGTGAGGTAAAGAAGGATGTTCATGAGGATGTAAATTCAAACACCAGGGACCGTTCACAGAATTATACAAGGATTGTAAACCTGACATAAGGCAACGATATCTGGTGGTAACAATCACAATTAGAGATGAAATCATTAGTTGCCATCTAATTTGATAATCAATTAATCTAAATCATTTAAGTAATCTTTTAAGCAAAAAGGTTATGATAAATTGCTGGTTCCAGCTTATAAAATTTGAGTATTTTCAGGTTGTCTGGAGTCTTCTGTGATCGTAAACTGAATCTCTTTGGGTTTTCAATTGATCACCTGACAAAGCAAGACGTTTTAAGCTGCCATCATGGGCTCTGGGAACTTGTGACTGGCATTTTTGCTATTTGCTGACATTCTATAAACCAAATGATTTATCAGTTAATCAAGGAAATAATTGGTAGAGTAATCGATGACTGTTAGTTGCAGCCCAACTCAATTAAACTGTAGTGTCATTACTAGAGCTCCTATTAATGTCAAAACCAACATTTTATTGGACATTATAATCAACTTATTTCATAACGCAGGTCTACAAGGAGCTATTATTTGAAATAGCTCTGTTCCCCCCGGCTGGAAAATAACACAAACCAAATGCTGGTCAATTCTGGTTGCAGATTTGCTTCCATTACACTTCACTTCAACAGTAACCATCTGTTTCAGAGTCTTGTTATACTAAGTTAACGCTACATGATTATAACCATGATTTTCCACTCATTGCCTCCAATCAGAGGCAAATCAAGGTTCGATCGCTAAACCACAATAATTTCAAAATTCCTGATTACAAAACAAGTTGTGCAGTGTGATCAGTACAGAAGTCTGATGACTTTCAAAGTCATTTAGTGTGTGCATGGCTTTAATTGCCAGTAAATGTTGACAATACTATAACTTGTGAGGAAAGAAGTTTTTAAAAAAAGCCGACTTTTGCTTATGCTTGTGTTTTACCGTATTGTTCTTTCAGCTAAGGTACAAACCCACATCTGGCACTTTCTTTGATGTTCTTGAGGGGCTTTTTGCTGCAGTCTTTGCAGGTTTTACAGCATGGCATCCTATGCAGAGATTAAAGGCCATGAACACTGGTGGTATATGCACACAGGTGTTTTCACTTGTGTGGGCATGTATAAAACATGCTTGATTGACAATTGCCTAACATATTTGCTGCACCTGTAAAGGAGAGGAACAACATTCAATTATTTTAGGTATATGATTTTTTGTAACCTCAGCACACTCCCAGGGTTACTACACCCAGATTCAACTTGCAAAGAGTTTTAATCAGACAGAATAACTAAAAACACATGTTATCTATTGACTGATGTACCCCAATCCAACCTGCACAGGTAACTGCAGCATTCTACTTGATTGTCTCAAACAAGTCAACCTAAAATCTGCATCAATTATAATCCTTCCTGCCTGTCACCTCAGCTGGGTGCACTTCTCAAGGGTCACACAATTACATGGTGTCCAGAGAAAAGTGACTGGTTCCTCCTGTCCTTACTTAGATGAGAGTGTTAATGCTGTGCGTAACAATGACAGGGAGCCCAAAGGTGAGCATAGGATAGGTATAAATCTATGTAATGTGTGTGGATATTATAGAACCATCAAACACTGCATGACTATTGAAGTATCTCACAGAGAGCAGAGCCCATCTTCAACCTCTGCATCCCTGACAGTATGAGAGATGAAACAGGAGGAAAGCTACTTCCCATGAAGGTTCAGTGGTGTTTAGATCTAGAGGTTGTGAAAGCCATGAACAAAGAGGCAGACAACATTCTGCTTTTCACAGAGCCTCTCTTGTAAACTGTTTAGCAGTGTGTAAAGAGGCATTATCTTGAGATCTCATACCTGAATGCCATTTCATTTTTGCCAAAACAAAAATTTTGCTGCATCTGCAGTCCCAGGAAAATTTGTTCCCTCTAAGTTGTGCTCCTGATATGTCTCTTTCACTGCCTATTAGGGGCAACAGACACTGCAACCGGTTTGAGGCCTTTGTCTTGCTTGTGAGTTAAATTTATATGAATGTACTTGAAAGTTAGGAGTTGGAGGATGCAGTTCATGTGTGTTTGGTATAAAATATCATTATATATGCAACAACAAGATTTATCCACTATTTCACCTGTTGATATGAATAATAACTATTGTATATCAAAAAATGTGTGCTTTCTGTGTTATTTGCAACTTTGTTAAATTATTCGTGTATGTCAGTCAAACTTGTGATTTTTCATAAATTCGAGATCATTAAGATCATTGTTCATCATTTTAATTATAATTTAATTATATTTTCAAGTTAAGTATATGACAGCTGAATGCACCCAATACAATTACACCTCCCCAGCCAACATGTACATTTAAAGCACTGAATGAATAATCTTATGTTTGCATCATCCTTCCATTAATGTAGATTTAGGTGCTATGTCACACCAGGTGTAGCCTTAACCTTTGGGCCATTTAGTACAGATACCCTCTGTGGTGGTGAGCTGGCATAACCCCACAAAGGCAAGAGTGTGGTGTACTGGTAGTTTTACCCTTGAAGCACTGTGATGTTAGGTGTCAATCTACTGCTTGAAGATTACATGGTATGCCTCAAGCCATCCAACACCACCACTAATGATCGTCTATGAAGAGCTGCCTATCACATGGCAGACATTTCGATGATGTGACTTGCATTCCAGTCCAGTTACTGTACACATTTGAGAATGCTGCTATTGAAAAGCCCAGCAACGCCACTTGTCTTGGTGATGTAAAAGCAACCCTTCTGTCATCAAGACTATTAAACCATGCTCAGAGCCCACTCTCAATAATCCATTCACATTACATTTACATTTACTCATTTGGCAGACGCTTTTATCCAAAGCGACTTACAAGTGAGGGACATCACTAAAGCTTCACATGCAACGCTAGCTTGGAAATGGGTTTGTTTAGCAGTCACATACATGCAAATGTCAAGGAAAGTTACTCTTCTCCTGCAAGGTAATGATTTCGATTATTCTGATGCCTAGTGTTCATTTTACAAAATCGCCCCAATTGACGATTTTGTGCATAATATTCCCACATTTCAGACCCCAACAACTTGATTTCCTCATATTGCCTCTTAGAGCCACACAAGTTGGAGTCAATTGGCGCCCACTCTGACGTGATTCCTAATACTACTATTAGATGTTGCTGGGTATTCATATAGTGTTTTTGCTATTCTGTCCACTCTCCCTGTCAGTATCTGTCAACATGTGTGTATGTGTGTGTTTGTGTGAGTAAGCTTCTTATGGAAGAGTAAATCTGCCCTGACTCATCCAGACCTGCTGGGTTGGAGACACACCCCCCCCACACACACACACAATCTGTCCCAAACTGTCATGTTAAAACTGGTGATATCGGGAAAAAATAGGACAGTGTCAAATCTGCTGCCAGGGAAAAAGATTACCAATGAACGTTATGTAATGTGTGACATTAGCAGCAAATGTTATCTACGGAGCAGTGAGATAACGTAAGCTAGGTCAAATCAGTCATAGAACATGGGTTATTCATGCGCTATGAACGCCCGGGCTGGAGTGACTGGTTTGTACTATCAGATGGCCAGGCACCCACACAGAGCAAAATAAAAGACCACTTGTTGATGGATAATATTAGTTTCGTTACTGTCAACACGAACTAGCACTTATTTCCCAACTATTTAAAGTCGCAAGGTGGAGCTCAACTGCCACTGTCGTGTTCATCATGTGTGTGAATAGTCGAGAAGACAAACAAATCAAGGCATTAACGTTTGTCAGCTAACAGTAAGTTAGCTGTTAGCTAGCTTCACGTTAGCTTGTTTGCTAACATTACCTCGCTCGTAGAGCCCGCTGAATTTCCAAGTCGTCGAGCCGTGTCCAGATATTCCCAAAACATTGCTGGAAAGCTTTTTATACTGCCATAGCTCAGGAAATAAGTTTCAAATAGAGTGTCAAGCAAATACCTGAACACAGAATACATTAAACTGCCTTTGGCTTACAGTGACGATATATCCTTTGAACAGGAAATAATGTTGCATTCACTGTTCCTCGTACTACCCATATTCAAGAACTGTCGCGCCCCTCCAAGTGGGCTTTCCTCGGGAACACATACGGTTTTTTGTGAGTTAGTAACTGTTGTTTTATTGTAAAAATAAAAATATAAAAATAAAAAAAACTATTCAGCAAATAGTTGCTTTGAGACAAAATATGAAAGTGAAATAATGCGCTTTAGTTATGCATTTTATGCCTTATTGTAATCACGAAATAAAAAAACATTGGCAAGGGAGAAAATAGAACATTTAAATTAAGCTTTTCTCTTAACATTGGAAGTTAAGCAATATACCTAGCCATAACCATTTCACTCGTTGATGCTGTTTGTATATTCCTTAACATTAAACGTTGCATCTGAAAAACTCCAGTGAGAGAAAACCCCACTTGTTCGCTCGGTTGTCGGTTGTGTAACATGTTCAAAATTCCGACGCTCCGAATAACATAAAATGTGTCATTAAACTCACGCTGAGGTCACTTCCTCTCTTGATTCTTTGGTTGTTATGTTTATCAAGTTGTTATTATTTCACAGCACGGCTACAAAATTGCTCCAGATAATAATGTGTGATGTCTCTGACTTACACGACTTACTGACTATTTATTTCACACAGTTGGCTTGTGATTTACAATGCGTTGCTACAATCTCTGTTCCCAACAATCTGAGCGTCTAGTTAAAATGTGATAAGAAATCAAAACAATGATTTCAGCAAAACCAAAAAAAAACATTCAGCAAAACTTTTAGACTGAACGAAGACTGAAGAGTTTTTTAGTGAAAAAAACTTTTCTCAGAAAACTGTGTGAATTCATATTCATGTTTTAAAAGATATGCATACACTGTCAAATGATTTGGTGTCAATAAAGGAGAGAGCATCTTAATTAATGTATGCTTTAAAGCCAGAGCTACTGTGGGAAAATCTTGTTGGCACCTGAAAGCATCTAAATATCTGACCAGTATGTACCCCTACTGCATTTCTTTCTGTCTCACCACTCTATTTATGATATTTAGCCTATCCCAGCATGCATTGGGCCAAAAGCAGGGTCACCAGTCTCACAGGGCTGCCACACACAAGGTACATCCGATGTTTTAAAATTAGAGGCAAAGCATTTTGTGGATTTGGGTTGTAATTCCCAGACACACATGGCTTCCAATTTTTTCTTTCATATGGTGGCTACTTTCTTTGTATTATTAACCTGTATTACCCGCTAGCTACAATAGAATAAAAGTCACTGTCTCTAATACAATAAATAGTTATTTTGGAGTGTGATCTTAACTTTGAAAGCGATATGACTAATATAAGAAGGACAGGATTTTATTACTTAAAAACTCTATCTATGAAATTAGAGGATTTATATCACAAGATGATTTTGAGAAACAGCTTTATGAATGAATCTAAACCAGACTACTGTAAAGCTCTGTTGGTTTACTCAGACAATCAATAGGAAGGCGGGTCACTCAAAACAGACACGTTGCCAAGCATATTATTCCAGTACTGACTAATTTCACTGGTTAAATTCTACTATTAGTCTTTAAAGCACTGAATAGTTTTGCCCCTCACTGCATCTCTGACCCTCTCACTGAATGCACTCAGATTTCTCAGGTAATGAAGTTTACAGATCCACACGTAGTGAGGATGCTTTCAGTTACTGTGGTCTGACGCCGTGAAACAAACTGCCTGGTGACCGGAGATCTGTCACAGCTGCCTTCACATTCACATACAAACTGAGGACTATTTCCTGATTACTGTTACTGTGTGTCTCTGTGGTCAGTATTGTTTATTCAATGAGTAACTTGGTTTTTGCACATTTTAATCTAACACACAGTTAACTGTTTAATGAAATGTGCTATATGAATGAAATGAAAACCTAATGCAAATTAGAATTCAAATCAATTATCTTTTTTTTCTTTCTTTTTTTTCATTTTCCCTCTCAATTTTGAATTATGCAGCAGTCCTTGTACACAGTACAATAAATGTACAAAAACATGTTGGAATTGTAGTGATTTAGTGATTTTCTTGTAATTAGCAACATAAAATATCTTCTTGACAGTAGAAACTGTGTGCACGTTTTCAGATTAACCACCAAGTGGCAGCATACAACAGCAATGCATACATCAACCAACTCTCAGAAAATTTTGGTTTAACTTATTATACACATTCATTTGTTGTTATCCAGACTGAAAACAGAGCAAACATATCGCTGAACTCAGCTTGTTTTAATAACAGAGATTGAATTAAAAACAAACAGAATTTATTCAGTATACGTTAATTCAGCGATTATGTTTTATGTTCCTGACCCTCACTATGAGGAAAAACAAATCTGAGTGGCTGCAAACACCTTCGGCTGTACTTAATGGCATCCAATCAGAACATTGTACCAGTCATAATATGATTCTGACTTTCAGCCAAAAATCATTAGGACCATTCAGCTCTTAATGTGATGCGGGGAAAGACTTGAGGGTGATTATATACAGAGTGGTGGTGCTGGATTGACGTGCTGGTTGAGTGACTCATCACAGCAGAGGCAGATATCTACTATAGATAAACATTTTCTCCAGGTTAATCACACGTTTGTATTTTGCATATACTGTGCATTTGTTGGAAGCCAACACTTACAGCTGTATCTAAGGATCTAAGAATGTATGTTCCAGTTAATCAATGCGAATCTAAGGTTTGTGAAGAAATTACCTTGTAGTTTTCTTTCTATCCTTCCATGCTGTTTAATGTGTAGCACTAGATGAAAAATCTGTTAATCTTAAAGCAGCATTTGATATTTTGGGGTACCTAAGGGCAACAGAGGACTCTGCAAACACAACACTTTTGAAATTGTTACAGCTGACATGTTAGCAAACAGTTTACTATTTACACAGAGCTGCAGTAATTAAGTGATTAATTGAAAAGTAACTGGCAACTCTTTTGTTAACCAAATAATCATTTTTTAAAAATAAATTCTTTACCAATAATGAAGAATTTGAAGTTTGATTTCATTATATTGATTAATAAACTTAATATCTTCGTGTCATGGACTGTTGACTGAACTAAACAAGGCATGTGGGACATCACCTTGGGCTGTGGGAAGTTGTAATGGGCATTTTCACCATTTTCTGACATTTCATAGAGAAAAATATTTCATTGATCAATCAGAAAAAAAAGTCTTCAGATTAATCGACAATGAAAACAATCATTAGTTGCAGCCTTACACCAGACTTGGCGCAAGATTAGCATTTATTTGGAGCTAACCTGGTGACCTGTGTGTGTCTGTTGTTTGGGTGTTGGGCAGGTGTATATAGTGAGTTTATCATTGAGTCAAAGATGCAGAAACTGCTTAATAGAGTCAAAGTCTTGCCACTCTGCAGCCATCTTGGCAACGCCCCCCTGGCAGGTTTGACCAGCATTACCAGGCCCCTATCTAAACGAATGGAGAAAGAGCCTGAACTGCACTTTGAATGGTGAATGGGACGTAAAAACTGAATGTATAGAATCACTAGTCAAATCAAAAATCAAAAAAGGTTTAAAATGCTTCCTTTCCACAGGTTATACTTGCTCTGCATACACAAGATTTCACAGCTGTGCACTTGCATCAGTGCAACAACATAGCTGGCTTGATATCGGCTGTTTTAAAGCAGACAATTGGCTGTTTGGCGGTGGGGCGGGACTTGTATCGGATGTCGTGTGTGTCATACAGTCCATACAATCTGTTACGGACTATTCTATTCAGGATTCTTTAAGTGGTGTGTCTCCTCCTTTTTAACGTCTCTAGAGCTGAGAGGAACTGCAGAGTGATACTTCTCTGTGGGTTCATCACTACAAGCAATTTTTTCAAATTACACAGTGTTTTAATCCATTATTAATATAAAAAAAAATCTGATCAGTGCAGCTTTAAACTTTTCTCAGGCTGCTTCTCTCATCCTTATATGAATTCATTTTTCAACTAGGCCAGAGAAGGAAAGAAAGGAAAGAGGGAAAGAAGGAATAAATTTGAGGGAGGGAGAAAACATCTTGTCAAAATAAGCTTCTTATTAATTATAATTGCTTCAAGCAATAAATTAAAATAGGATAAAAAAAACATTCTTATCTGGTCGTTAGCTTTAGAAGGAAGATGTTCTTGTCACAGTTACTGATTAGCATTAATCTATAGCTATTTAAAGCCAGTATTGTTCCTTTTTAAAGACAGCACAGTGCTCTGTCCTACAGTAACCTCTGGTCACAACTGTTGGTCAGCTGCTCTTATTACATTACAGCCTGTGGCCACATTTCATTTCTAAAAGGAAACCCCCTTCTTCCCTCTGTCCGACTTGTCTGGCCTGTTTCCTTCCGAGACGCCCGCCTCAGCCACAGTTTATGAATCAAAACACCACGACTGGAATCAGATGAGCAGCTTTTTAAAAAACGGCTTCATTCAAGATTAGCGACAGTGTAAAAGAGCAGAGCAGGAAAGGAGGCGACGCAGACTTCTGCTTTGAAGCTGGTCCCGGTTTCCTCTGGGTGCTCCCTCCCAGCCAAACATAACGAGAAAGCATCAACAGCCAGAAATTCCAGCCTGACATGCATGACGATAGAGCTGCAGCTTCCTCTCCACTTTCTTGAGTATTAAACTAAGAGATATTACACCATACTGCAGCAGTCAGATCACTATTGGAAAGCCTGCAGCATGTTTTTATCCAGAGGCTCACTGGAGCGGCCTTGATGTGGTTATCCTGCCACCCACTCTGTGCTGTAATCGCTGCCGTCGTTCAGCGCCGCAGGAAATTCAGATTGGTGTCATTTCAGTGAGACAGTCACTGGGCAAATTAGTAGAGAGGCAGTGACTACAGAAACAATGAAGAGCAAAAGAGCAGGCTGGTAACTTTGTCTGCCGTGACAACAAAGCTAACTACTGTTTGTATTAAAGCTTTGGTGCCTAAAATAGTGATTGTAGCTGTATAACATACATTTATGCTGCTATATATTAGATTTTTGAACGAGTGTTCCCAATGCAAGTATGTGTGAACAGCATTTTAAAGAGGATTTTATAGACTCATTAAAGGGCTTTTAAATCACAAACCTGCACTAATCATTTCTATATGGACAACAGGTCAAATGACTACATGTAATGTGAAAGAGGTTCCTTGACTCACTTGACTCTGCAGTTCCCCTCAGGTCTAAGGAGTTTTTTTTTTTTTAGCCTCTTTTAGCTCATTGGTGCAGCAGCAGGCCTCTGTTCTCTGCAACCAAGTTCTGCTATGCTACCTGCCAAACACCACACAGCAGTGAACGTTAGCACTATAGCTGAGGAACATAGCAGAGTATTTAGTGACCAAAGACCACTTGTACTTCACAGTAACTGCAACCAAAACTAGCTAAAAGGGGAGAAAGATTATTGGATTTGCATTTGTCAGGTCACCAGAAACATTTCTCCAAATAAATGTTAATATTGCTCTACATCAGCTGAATGTGTAAATAGCTAACATGATAGCCATACAAACTGTGTAAGGCTTTAGCCTGTGGGGGAAAAAAATAAAACTTACTAGTCAAATTAATCAACAAATTAACTAGTAAGCATGGTCAAATAAATGTGGTGGAGTAAACAGTGCAATCTTTTTGATGGTATTGAAGTATAAAGTACCTCAGAATTGTACTTCAAGCTGCATTAAATGCTATTTGGCCACTTAATGGCAGTGCAACAAACTGAAAACAAACATTAAAGTGATAGTTAGGGTTTTTTGACATGGTGTTGTGTGAGGTAGTCATGCATATTCAGTGTATTACCTACACTTACCTACTCAAAAATGCCCAACAAAACAATCCAATATCAGTTGAAATGTACGCTTCATTTAAAATATTTCCAGTGCTTTATCTTCCCGTCAATACAGCACCTTGAGTGGATATTGAAAGCTAATGTGCCGGTGCTCTCCTAACTGGCAGCGCGCTGGTCCGAATCTACTGCAGGGAATACACTGATTATGCATGACTACCTTTACACAACCCCACGTCAAATAACCCCAACTATCACTTTAACATGTTAGCAAACAGTATTTGCACATCCAGGTGAGACAGAGCTTAATTAGTATTAGTATTTGGAGTTGTGATTCTGGACAGCTAAGTCCAATGCTCACCAAGTCCAAATACTCTCCTTTTAGCCTACATCTGTTTTGTTCTTTACAAATTCCAGAGAAAAACATCTGGTTCTTTACCTGCTAAATGCCCCACTATGTTCTCCAGCTTGCTACTAACTTAGTCGGTCGTGTGGTGTTGGGCACGCATGTCTATTAGGAAACATGGTTGATGGTGACACTGAACCGAAACAGTTACGGTAAATGCCCAGCCATGAAACCAAAACCATTATCGAAAAAGGCTTCTAAAAGGAGAATCTTAGAGTGGGGTGAAACAGTGATGAGAGTGAAGTACAACAGTTAAATTGCGGCTGGAAAACCAAAACAAGCTAGAAGATGCTAAAAGGTTCTGTAGACCAGTGGGAGCAGTCTCTGTATGAACAACTTCTTACAGCTAGGACTGTAACCCCATTACACATGCTAATGTTGCCCTGTGTGTGAACAACAGATTTCCAATAAGCATTATTCAAATTACGACAAAGCAAAAGGATTCAACATTTTCATTTTTGTTTGTTTTTTTTATTTTTGCAAATAGGAAAATAGCATTTCTGGTATTCAAAAAAAAAAAAAAAGAAAAAAAAAAGAAAAAGGAAATACAGCCTGCTTCCAACCAGATACACGGGCAGGGCTGAGAGAGAAACAGAGAGAACAGGATGATGATTAGGGAATACAGGTCTGGATGTAGGTCAGTACAAGCAGCCTGGGGAGGCTCAGACACAAAGACCGCGCTGGTTCAGACAGATAAACACGTCTGCCCGTCTGTCTGCTTTGAACGGGTTTCTACATTACTAAGCATGGGTGTTTTTTAAGGAATAAAACCTAGTGTATCCATAATGCTACGAGATAAAGATATGAGGGTGATTGCTATGTAAATGACTGTGCACTGCTACATGCAAAAGTGCTCTACTTTCTTAGTTCATCCAAAAGCACCAATGTTGCTTGAGCTAAGTTAAGATTGCCAGTAGCCTACAGTTTGTGGTAGTAAGTGTCCGCTGGTTCAACAGAGAACAATCCAGTTATGTGAAGCGTTCAGTTATAGAGTCTCTTCGTGTGAAGCACTGGTAGGTTAACAAGCACCAAAGTGTTGAGATCAAATGATAATAGCGACTGCACAGCAGAGTGCAGTTTAACCTTCCCTCAAAAATATGCTTTTTTTTTCTTTTCTTTTTTTGTGTGTGTGTGTGGGGGGGGGGGTCATTTTACAGTTCTGATACATTTTTATGGAACTGCCATAAGAGCACAATAACTGTTTCTCACTTTCCACAAACACAAGTGCACTTGAGACCAGCAGATTCAGCTTAATGGTTTGTGAACGGGTAGAGTGGGACTCCAAATCCCAGACCATAATCAGTCTGACATTCCACAGATTGATCACGCTACAATCAAACTCACATAACAGACCAAAAAAAATCTCTCCAGAAACACGACTGAATAGCTTAATGCACTGATTGAAAATCCTCTTTGATAAAAAAAAAAAAAAAAACATCTATATATAAAGGCTACAAGCTGTACATGTGTTATCTTTGTCCTTTATGTTCAGTACACATTATATTGAGTATGCTAATACAGAAGATTGAATAGATGTTAGCTGCCTTTCCAGCTGTTTAAAGTATTAGCTTTTCCTGTTGCTATAACCAACAGAAAAAAAAAATGTTTACAGTAACTGCTACTGTAAATAAGAAAGAGCAGCACTTTTGAACCACTGAGCACTTTTGAACCATTGAGCCTAAGTACGAGTCATTTTCTAGGCCACTGAAGTCGGCTGCAAATGATTTTCAAGAGAATTTCAGAGAACAAACAGCTTATAAACTGTCATGCACCGAGGGTGTCGTTTTCATGCTCTCACAGAGACAGAACAGGGATTTCTGGTTTGGCAACCCCCCCGCTCAGAATCACAGTTAAATAAGAGCAGTCATATGATAACAGTACAACAGCAGGATCAAGTGAGGTTTCGTGATATGGACAAAAGGCATCGATAGAGATTAGGGCATACTGGGGCTGACAGAAAGGCATACGAGTCAAAACAGGGAGGATTACGGCTGGACGAATGTGATAAAGGCCAGGTTTGGATCATAATATAACAGAGGCTTAGGGAGAATTTCTCAGCTCGGCTGAATTGTGAAACAAAGCCACAAGTTTAGTATGACTGAATCAATGTCCCAGCAGAGTCATACCGTTCATTCAGAGTGAAGCACAACTCTGAAAATCCAAGTGCTTGGAGACGACTTCTGCTGCTTTCACCAGAATGTCACCCCACGGAGACGGCTGTCACGCTCCTCCATGTGAATCGTGTCCATCGCAAGCCTTATGATTAGATCGCATGGCATGTATGTGACGCCGAAGGGGTAAAAATTTAACACTTTAACAATGTACAAAAAACCTTGGGAAGCTTTATCCGTGTGGACCCTGAAGTTTTGGCTTTGAGAAAGACGGGCGAATGCAAAAGTAGAAAGGAGATAATAATATAATTACAAACGCTCCCACTCCCATTACTGTAACCTGCCCAACACCACCTACTTTTCAACAGCACCTGGTAGCTTGGTAACAGGAGCAGCAGCGCAAGCAGTGGTTGCATCTCTGTGAGACTGTCTCCTGTTATGCGTTTTGTTTTATGTGTAAATGTATGTGTGTGTGTGTGTGTGTGTGTGTGTGTGTGTGTGTGTGTGTGTGTGTAAGCCAGGAAATCCACTTTCAGCTGAGTTTTTCCTGAGGTGGCTGTTAGCTCAGTATAAGACAAGCTGCTCAGATGGAACAGTGAAAAGTAAACAGCAGGGAGGAGAGAAAATAAGGAAACCATGAGGGTGAAACAGCAGTCAGCTCTCAAGATTTTTTTTCTGAAAGTTCTGATCGTGAAGCACCAAAAGTCCTGAGGGAGACCCGGACCCCACCCTGGACAAAGCCAGCCCAGCCAGGCAGGCAGGCAGGCAGGCAGGCAGGCAGGTAGGCAGGGTGGGTGGGTGCGTGGGAGGGAGGGTGCAGGGCAGGATTTATGCCAGCTGAAGGTGTCACACGGTAGCCCTGATAATCCTGCTGGGCCTGGAGCTGCGGTGGACTTTCGTGTGTTTGGATAAGTGGTCACTGCGGGCAAACTTCTTTTCACACAGCGAGCACTCGTAGGGCTTGATGCCGGAGTGAGAGCGGCGGTGGCGGGACAGTTCGTCTGATCGGGAGAACCTGGTGACACAAGAGCAGATGTAAGGACGTTTGAGGAGCACAGTTACTATGATATGCTTCAAGTTTTTCAAATTAGCCCACTAGCTAATATATCCATTATGTGATAAGAAGACAGGCACCAAATTAGTCCATGTCCCCTGCATGTGGTGAGTCTGGTGTTTATGGGCATAGACAGGAGTTTTATACCCACAGAAAGAATACAGCTCTTGGGCTCAGACTTTTTGCAGACCCCTTCAATCACTATGTTTTACCCTACTAGACTACAACTGCAGAATCAGGCCTCATTTACTATATATATTTACTTGCAGCAATAGTATTTTTATGCACTATACAAGACCAACAGAAGCCCCACAATTGTATGGAAAATGTGTTCATTGCATGTACAGTAAGAGTCCTACAATGCAATGCATGCACCGATGGATGAGTAAAATACAGCTACCAGACACCAAATCCATGATGATGATTCATAAGTGCCTGGGAACTAGGGCAGCATGATATGCAAAAAAAAAAAAAAAAAAAATCATATTGAGATTCTTTTGGCAGATATTGCGATTTCAGTTGGAATAATATTTTTTTCATTTTCACTGAAAAAAATATAAAAATGATGATGATGTGATTTTTGTTGGGTCTTAAGTGGCCAAACAAACAACGTCTGGAGAATATGATTTGTAGCCTCTGTAGCACCACAACGCTTATGGTGCTAACAATAGACAACACCTTTACTTTTATCAAAAAAAAACTGCAGCTCCTGTGATTTGGATATTGCACTCGGCCATATTGTGATTTTGATTATATTTTGATTCTTTGTGGAGCTATGCTTTTTACACAAATGACAGAACTGACCCACACTGATCGACACTGGCAGAGAAGGAGATGGGTGACGACAGACTGAGGAGGCTAAAAATCACTACTCACAAAACAAATACATGACTGCTCGGGTAAAACTGTTCCAATTTGCACCGTTTAGTTCAAAATAAAATGTTTTGAAATGTATGAATCAAATACTACTTTTTACCTTCTGTCTTTTTTTATCATTATTCATCCCTCTTATGCTGGGTAATGTTAAGTGATGGGTATGTTCAATGGTAAATGGACTGCATTTGTATGGCCTTTTCTAGTGTTGTCAACTCACCACTCAAAGTGTTTTACACCATAAACCACACTCATTTTCTTCTAACACACACACACACACTCATACAGCACTTTCTTCTAACACACACACACACACACACACACACACACACACACACACACACAGCACTTTCTTCTAACACAAATATTGACTGTTGTCACACACAATACAGAATGTGGAGATGTTATCATGGGCTGGAAAACTGTGACAGGCCTTTTTCAAAGATCTGATTGACTAAACAATAAACTGAAACTGAAAATGAACAGATAATTTAAACTACTAATAGTTGGGGTTGGGGCTCATCCACACTGAGATGAGACCATCGACACAGAAGGAACACACATTCGTTTGGCACGAAGTTTGAACGTGGCTCAAGTTTTGGTGCAACTCGATGTCACATCATCCAGCAAGGCACCGAGTTGGATAAACAAGTAGGCGCACATTCCTGTTGGATTACTATCGCTGAGACAGTGAATAAGATGATTGTCACTGTGATCTTTTTTTAGACTTCCTCATTGTATTATAAACCGCTGAGCATCTGATAAGCCTTCAAACTCATAGATCTGTTACTCAAACTGGTTTCATTCATTTCACTGGTACCTGAAGCAAAACAACTCAGAGGGCAGCCCCTGCCATCAACCAGTGGGGACACCCACTGGTTTAATCTTGACCTTAGAGGTGGGTGATCTGACCGTCGTATATTGTGGACGGTCTTACTTTACCATGTGATCTACTTTTCAGATGAATTGAACAGATCGTGCCATTAAAAAGGTGCTACATCTACATATTTCATTTTTCATGTTCAGTCGTAGCTAACCAGCCCATCATTAAACAGCTAGCCCGCTAATTGCAGCTGGAGACGGCACTCCTTGTTCCTCTTTGCAACCTTGCCGAGCTTAGTGTAGCCGCACATGTACCAACAGGAACTACCGTCACCAGCTGCAGTCCAAGACAGTGGAGTTGCCATCCGTCCGTGGGCTGTCAAAGTCAGGACTTTCAGAATAAAATCAGAGCGGGAACAGGATGCAGACATTTGTGAGTTGGGCCTTTGAGTTGAAGTGACAGGCTTTGTGTTCAGGCAGCCATATGCATGACGAGTCAGACTTGGGTTTCAGATCGTGGATAGCGATTCTACCTAAGAAGATTGATCTTGATCTTTTGGCTGGATCGCCCACCCCTGCTTGATTTTAAACTCTTAAACATTCTGTCACATACCTCCAGCCACACTCAGGCCAGCTGCACGTGTAGGGCTTCTCTCCTGTGTGCCGGCGGAAGTGAGCTTTCAGATGGCTGCTTTTGGTGTACATCTTCCCACAGCCTGGGTGGGAGCACTTATGGACCCTCTCTGTAGGTGGAACTCTGGTCACACGGGGGGCGATGGCCTTCAACAGACCGCTGCCCTGGACCCCGACCCCAGTCACACCTGTTATCTCTACAGTCCTCATTGTGATGGGCAGAGGCGCAATCTTCACGTACTTCTGGTCAGCTGACTTGGCATCTCCACTGTTTAGTGATAAAAATGTGGTGGAGGTGGAGGGCACCTGGGGGGTCAGTAGGGTGAGATTTTGTCCTGTAGCACCCTGGAGCCCCATGACGAGATGAGTGAGCCAAATGCCGTTTTGTGACCCAGGAGGAGAGCCTGCCGGGGGCTGAGGCTGGGCCAGAGGGAGCGGCTGGAGCTGGAGAACCAGCGGAGCGCCCAGGAGCACTGGGGGGGTTACAGTGGATGGTGAGGGGGTTGCTTGGGCAGAAGGGGAAGGGTCAGCTGGGCTGGGACTGTTCTGCTCATTATGGGGGGTGTTTGGGCTGGAAGAGCAATGGGAAGCACTAGTCCCTGGGTCACTGCAAGTGTCTGAGGAAGAGGCCTGGGGCGCACTGGAGGATGGAGAGTCACTGGTGCTGCATGGGAGAGGGGAAGCCTCCTCTTTTGGGGCCACTAGCCCCTCTTTGACTAGTTCCATCTTTTCCCTCAAGAACTCCTCTATGTCCTCCAAGGTCGGGGAGAACGGGGAGGAGGGATGGAAAGGGAAATCTGGCAGCTTTGGCTCCTGACTCGCAGGCTCCTCTTCTCCTGCTGCTCCTAGAAAAATATGCAGACGCGCCCCATCGTCCTCGTCTTCTTCCTCCTCCTCATCCTCCTCCTCCTCCTCCTCCTCCTCTCCGGGGCTGGAGCTGTGCATAGCCCCCAAGTCCCCTGCCTCGGGGCTGTCGCAGGAGGCTAAACTGCCCCGTTCGCTGCAGGCTCCGTCTCCCAGGCTGAGGGAGAAGAGGCTGCTGCTGCTGCTGTCCCTGAACAGGTCATTCTCCAGACTCAGTGTTCTGCTGCTGAGAGACACCATTGATCCAGGCTGAACACAGGAGAGAGGATGTTGAGGAAATTCTACCGAGAGGAATCACAAGAACCTGCAGAGGAAACATGGAGACAGGATTTTATTACCCAGCAGAAATGAGTTATCTCAATTCCCAGATTCCTTTTTTGAGCTTGTAGTTTGAGCTGGCTCAGGTGAGCCCTGAACCAGCCCTTAGTTGTGCTGCTACAGGCCTACTGCTGGGGATCTCCCATGATGCACTGAGCACTTCTTCCTTCTCTCTCCATGCATTTACATGACATTACTGCATATCATTAACTTTGCATTTTCTCTCTCCTGTAGTTTGTGCTTCTCTCTCTGTCTCTCTCTCTCTCTCCTCATTCTGCAGGTGTCTCTGACTCTGGAGCTGCAGGATCCAGATCTGACACTACAACACTCATTATTATTATTATTATTATTATTGATTGGTAGTGCTATCATTGCTGCTGTTCTTACTGATGACACCATTACAACTATGGGAACCACTATTATTATTTTCAGTCCAAACAGCTGTTCCTGGTCTCTCTCTCTTCTCTCTCTCCCTCCTCTTTCAGTAGGCCTTCTGCCTCGACCCACCCTGAGTCTGGTTCTGTTGGAGGGTCCTTCCTGTTAAAGGGAGATTTTCCTCTCCACTGTCACCACATGCTGCTCATAGTTGGAGCTGTTGCGTTTCTCTCTATAATATTGTAAGGTCTTGAGATAATATATGTTGTGATTTGGTGCTATACAAATAAAATTGAATTGAAATTTACATATATTTCAGAAGTAAATCTATCCCACAGGAAACTGGTTCACCTGGTTCTTAGAGACTTCATTTTTAACCTTGTTTTTTTTAACTTAATTTTGCTGCATCGTATTTTATTACTTGTCAGATTGTGACACCTTTCCATTTTTCCACTTTTAGACAAAGTAAAGTGAAGTTCCATTCACTTCTAAAGCATTAACTAGTGCTAGGTGATATGGTTGAATACTGGCAACACAGATTACTACATATAACAAATATAAGACAAATCATGTACGAAATAACCAGATTTATGCTCAATACAACGAACTGTGTTCCACTGTTATGTTTTCAGACTCACGCATGTCAAACCATAAATAACTCATTTTCTTATAACTAATAAATGCTCAGAATAACACAATACGCTCATACCTCTACTATATCTTGATACATGATAACTTTGAATCATTGCACAGTCCTACCATGAACTCAAGTTTCAGATTTGATCTTTTACTTAAAGTCATCTGCCAGTGTGCACACATCAGGAGAAAATGTGGATTTAGTGCCTTGCTCAGGGACACTTCAACAGGAAGAGCTGGTGATCTAAACACCAACCTTAAGATTAATGGCCAACCAGCCATGCACAGGTTACCCCTGTTTGAGGGCCCCTGGAAGAAAGTTTGCACTTGGGCCCCTGCTGAGCCATGTATATAGATCCTGCCAAAATAAGGTAATAACACAAGACCGGCCTTGGTTGACATTGCACATTCTTTAACTAATAATTAGCACTTGTCTGAGTTGTAATCATACAAATATGTATTTTACCTGGGGCAGCAGCAAAAGCTATAAGAAAAACATATATATGATAAATATTTGACTGCGCACATTTCTAGTATGTAAAAAGTTAAACTTAAATTAGCTAGGGCCCCCGGGAGTTTTTCTCGGTCCTCTATGAAGCCTGCAGATGCTACATTTGAGTCCAAACAGACAGCGCTCACAGTGGGGAGATAATCCCCTTTTGCTTATGTAAAGGATGTTTGTTGCTGCTGTCACACCGTCAGGCACATGTTGCAGCAGGGCCTCGGACTTGACACAGGGCAAGAACACGGCGCTGTAAAAAAAAAAAAAAAAAAAAAAAAAACCCAAAAAAAAAAAAAAAAAAAAACACGTATCACACTGACGCGCCCAGAACCATATGGTGAGCAAAACTCACCCCGAGGAAACAATCGGCCCGTGAACGCGTCTAAAACATTATGTAAAGGAGGAGCGGTCGACAACATGGCAATCCGCCTGGGTGCAACTGCGCCTGCAAAGGAATCCACGAGCCTCAAGTTCGACTGGGTCAAAAATGTTCTATTAATACTCCTCCGTGTCTCCGGATGAACCGAGCAGGAGAATCCCGGACATTTGGCTCGACCTACCGTGAGTAGTTCGGAGGAAGCTCGGTGGGGGAAAGCTGCGCCGTCGATGGGTTTGTATATTTTCGTGTTTCCTTTTTCCTCCGTCGTGTTATTGTCGTAGCACACTCACATCCCGTCCTTGCCACGGGTCCATGTTGGCATTCCTTTTCCTAGCGTCACGTGACAGCATCGCTGCACAACTCGGAGGCACGGGTCCTGTTCTGCGCTCCTGATTGGCCGAGCGCGGCGGAGGCTCGCCCTAAAAGGAGCGCTCTGATTGGCTGCCGCTCGATAAATTCTGACTGCCATGTGTTGATGGAGGGATCCCTATAGCTCGACTTAAACAGGATACAATGTGGCCTTTGATGTTGTACACAGAGGGGGTGGACCAAATAATTTCAGCAACTATTACTGTAACAACTATAAGCAAGACCCAGGCTTTCCATGAGAGCAGCTTCAGTGCTCTTCATCCTGCATCCTGAAAACCTGTTGTTGTTCATAAGAGGAAAGAGGAGAAAATCTGTTCTGCTGTTATATATAACAAGTTTATCCTTTAGGACAGTGGTTCCCAACCTGTGGGCCGTGAAGATATTGCAAGTGGGCCAACAAAAATCATTTGCAAAACAGTTTGGTGAAAAGATGTAGCCTAATCATACAATCATACATATATATATATACAGTATATAACAATAACAATGATCTTTAAAAACATTGTAAATGTTTTAAACCTACTTTCATTGTTTCACTGTGATACAGCGATGATAGGAACTCTTTTGTTGTCTCTGGCCGGACTACATTGTGTTCTTGTTTGCTATCTCAGTCTGATTGCGTGCTAAAATATGACATTCATTGCAAAAACTGGAGTATCAAAATGGTTAGCTGGTTAGCAACAGGAAGCGTTAAAAGGAAAGAGTCCAGAGATAGATGATGAATGTTCAATCATAAAAAGTGCCCTAAGGATGCATTATTTGGCCTCTGTATTGTAACAGGGTCGGATGTGGACAGCCAACATCTTTGAGATTTTCAAGTGGACCATGAGTTGGAAAAGATTGGTAACCGCTGCTTTAGGATAATACCCTCAAGATGAGCCAGGTTGTTTTCAAGAGGGTCCTAACATACAATACAAATAAACATGAAAACACAACAAAACAAAATTCAACAAGCACACAACAGTTAAGACAATAAATACGCAAACATCGAAAAAACAAGTACAATGGCGAACACAACCACTAAATGGCTGTAGAGAGGCCGTGAACAAACGCATGCCCAGCAAAACTAACATAATGTGTATAAATAAAATTTGCTGTGTTTTGTATACTGTATACAGAAATGAAACCAAATCATCTGAAACATGAACAAATATTCTCAAGATAAGAAGACACACTCTATTTAAACATGTGGAATGATGTTCTGGTTCTTTTGCTGAAGCCAGTGAATGTGTCCTCATATTGAGTGGAGGCTTGAGACTAAACTAAACATCTTCTTTTTGTGTTGCAGAGATAACACCTACACCCTTTAATAGCAGACACATGGAACTAGTTTGTATTCAATTTTAAGCTGGTACTGGCTTAAAAGATCTCCAAGATACAGACTGAAATGTCAGAAATGTTACAACCATTTGGGTCTCCCCTACTGAGAGGAAAGAGGTTAGTTTTAGATGCGTTTTTTAATATTTTTTATTTTTGCCTTTATTTTTGACTATTTTTGATTTTACAGTGAGATAGACAGGAAAGTCTGAGAAAGCGAGAGAGAGAGAGAGAGAGAGAGAGGGGATGACATCCAGCAAAAGCCCATGGGTCGGATTCGAACCCATAAGTCCATGTGGTACAAGCTTTACCAGGTGAGCCACTGAGGTGCCTCCTTTAGATGCATTTCGATAAACAACATCGGTATCAACATCAGTCAAAAAATTTGGTTAAGTATAAGTTGTGATGCATGTTTCCTCTGGACACTAAGCATGAAACAATTTCTGGACCGAAATAGAGCACTGCTTCCAAAATGAAGTTTGAGTAGAACATGATCAATGTGATGTTTAATGGTAAGTTCAGTGTCAAGCCATAAACCCAAGTACTTAATTTGATCAACTGTGCAGACTAGTACCATCATTATGTGTTATTATTAGATTATTAGATTCTGGCTCTGTCTAGTACCAAAAAACATAGTGTATGATTTTGCTTTATTAAGTAATAGTTTATCACATTAGAGCCAGTTTGTGCTGCAGAAGAAGCTACTCTACTTGAATTTTTTTATTCGTGGAGGCATATTTGTACCCAGGCACCTGATAGTTGCTATTCAACAGGTATGCGGAGAAATATTCAGAATTACGTGATTCTCATTTTGGGGCTGAAAAGCTTCCTGTTTTGGCTCCTTCAAATACAAATGTAAAAAATTGCAGAGATGACTCATCAGACCTCTGTTTTGTTCAGTTCACTCCGTGTGTTGTTTTTCTTTTTGTGTGCTGACCTTCACTCACTTGTGGTGTCTGAAAAGCAACACCTCAAGGACCCCAACCAACACATCCTTGACTGAGTTAACAAGAAAAAGTCTCCACTGAGGTCGTAAGTGATGTTCAATGACAGCAAGGTAATGGTTCAGAAATCAAATATACAGGGAAAGCATGAATGATACACTATACAACACACACTTAGCGTCAGTGTGTTTCTTATGTTTATATTTTAAGTGTCTGTTGTCATCAGGACTGAGCTGATGCTGATGCGTTTCATTTTTTATTCACAAAAAAGCAGAAAAAAAACAAAAACTATAATATATACTGTAACTCTGGGCCCATAAAAGAGGTCAACACAATTGAAAAGAAAGAGACTCCTCTAAACGTTATTATATTAAGTTATTCAAAATTCCCTCTCTTCATCTTGAGTCCTTGGTGGATTGAAACAGTTTCCCCCAGTGGAACAGTTCACTTCTGAAATATCCATTTGAAATATTACAACTGGCCTCTTGACATGCGGGGCTAGACTGGAGCTCGTGGGGCCACCGCAGTCTCTGTGCTGTTTGCCAATGACAATAGGAAAAACAGTGACATGGTGGTAATTCGTGTTTGGGACAAATGATGTCAGGGTAACGGGATGAAGAGGAACATGTGTGCCTTGGAAGACACAAGCAGTGTAATAAATGTGTCCAGGATTCTTTCAGTCGGTCAGAGTAGTTGACAGCTGACCTACATGCAGGGGTCTGGCTGAATGGTGCTGTTCTACTCTTTATGGGCCATAGATAGGTTCAGTTTGGGAGTTTACATATAGGGGTTTATTTTTATTTATTTATTTATTTTATTGGTGAAATAACAAAACAAGCAGTGACATGGAAGACACGGTGACATAACAAACATTTGCCATATGGATTTGGTAGGATATCTTATGGGTAGTTTGTTCGCATGGTAAGATGTTTTAATGAAAGTCTGCGTTATGTAATAATAATAATAATAATAATAATAATGATAAGGAATTTGCAAATATATTCACACATTAACATGTGTGTATGTTTGTACATATAATTGCATAGTAAAGGTGAGGAGAGGCCACACCAGAGCGACGGAGGAGCACGCAGGGGCCCCCCGGGACATATAGGGGCTTATTAAAGAGAGGTGGTCTCCAGCCAGGGCTCAAGTGTAACTTCCTGTCTTAAAAATCCTCTGCAGACAGTATTATCAGTGGAGGAACAACAAGACAGGTATAGATACAGTGAAAATGAACTAGTACATGTCACATTTCACTTTCTACAATTTGAAAAGATGACAGTTTTAAGTAATATTATATAGACATTGGCAATCTGAAACCCGTCTGACTATTCTACCTGAAGGTATGAGAAAGTAAAGGTTGTGGAGAGAATAGTAGCAGAAAGCTTTGTTTCACTGAATCTCCTCTGAAACATGTCCGGACACTACAACTCTACTAAAATCCAACCGATGAAACTCCTAATGTAAAAATTGTCCTTAAAAGTATGAGACTACTTCCGGTGGAAAGTCCTTTCTGCTAAAATCAGACAATAAGAGAAAACTCTCTACATGAAATATTTAATAAAGCAGCAATTAAATCATTATAGCATTAATTTGGGGACAATAGCATAACTGCCCTAAACAAACAATTTCCTCATATCTAGATCTTTTGGAGAACCTTTATTATTTACACTACCAGTACTGTACTTTTACTTTGTGAAAAAATCTCTACCAGTCTTGACTTGATGTGCTGCTGGTCCGTTGTACACAGGGGCCCTCTGGTGGCTCAACACAGCAGAGTCAGACTCCAAATAGTGAATCTTTTTCACCAATGACAGATCAGATCTTTTATCATTTGATTTATACTTTTCATGCCATAATTGTAATTACTTTGAAACCTAGCTACCAAGTTCTGTAATGAAACTTACCTGCAAGATTTCCGAGCTTAAAGTATCCGAATCCAGTGCAGTCATGTCAGAAAGAGCTACATAACTGTCATTCAGAATTAGGCTACATGGGTTGAAATGAATGAATCTGAATGAATTGCATGTTAAATGACAGCCATAATATCACTGAACAGACTTACGCCACATGACATAGTGTTTATAGTGTAGAAGCTTCAGGAAAGACAAAGACTAACCCAGGTGCTTTTATAATACAGTGCCAATAAAGTTTCACAGGTATCCTTCAACTGCAACATTTCCAAGCAACTTTTATGAGAGAAACTGGCACAAGTGCAATGTTTGAAATTCCTTGGTGACAGTGAACATTCCTATTTATTCATCTGGCAGATATGAAGTGAACAGTGTTCTTCCTGAGAAGTTGATAATCTGGTGGCAGAGGTGGAACAATAGCAGAGCTGGGCGTGGAGAGATCTTTTTTAAAAATGATATCGAACTCACTGATGTAGATCATGAATAAGATAGTATGGAAGTATAACCAGTGCAGCACTAAACAACTGGGACACGTGGCTGGAAATGTGGCTTGATTTTTTATTTTATTTTATTCTGTTGGGTTATTAGCTTCATTTAGTTACTACTCACTGGCTGTAAATGAACCTCCTGAGGCCAAGCAGAGCATATGGATGAGGAGACTGCAGCATAATGCACCACACAAGGAGTGTCAAGACTCTGTGTGGTTTCTTAGCAACAGTACACAGCAGGATATTGCTCCCCACCACTCCCTATACAAGAATCTAAAAAAAAGAAAAGAAAAAAAATCAAACTCATTTTACACATGAACATAGATTCTGTGCTCTGTTTGATTATACAAGCAATAAATTGCTCCGACTGTGATGAAAGCACAGAATTCATTAACATCTCATTACTGGCCTCGAATGGAAATAGGTCCCTGAACCTCTTTAAAGCCTCAAGGAATGCAGTCACTCTGCCGACACAAGCCCAGTCTCCATCAGTCAGGATGCTTTTCTTCCACACAGAAACCATTTTGGCAGCGGAGGTTATGTGCTGCTGTGTATCCTCGGCCGACGGTCTCGCTGGAGCGATGGTCGGTGATGGAGGTCACTGACTGTCGCTGGCCCCCCATCGGTGAGGCAGTAGATGACCCTGCTGGATCAGAGAAATGCCAGCAGGCTGAAGCAGCAGGCGGAGGCCATGCAAACCCCCACACTGTTCGCCAGCTACACGACTGAGCTGAGGCGTATTACTGGTAGTATCTGCAGGAGATACAGAATAACATTTTAAATAGATGATCAGGATCATTTCTATGTTTTTAAAGGCCCAATTGCTAATTTCTTTTTTTCATATAATGTTGAAGAGTTTAATACAATGAATAAAAAATGTGCATTTTTGTGGTTCTTGATTGATTACGATTAAAAATAAATTTCTGACAGCCAGGCTGAATTGCCATTTTGTGTCATTTATTTAGCTCGACGTTGGAGGGTCGTGGGTGGTGGTGATTGTTTTGTTTTGGTTTGCCCTCACTAATCAGTGGCAAGCAACCTCCTGCTGATGTCATTGTCAGTAAACGGAGAAGTTGTGTTGCTAGGCTAGTCCACATTTTTCTCTACAGTAAAATATGTCAGTTTAAGAGTTATTTCTAAGCTGGCTTACAACAACCCGTACAGCTGCGTGGACCTAATTCATCACACTTGTCACAACGAATCTTTGGTCTTGTAACACATATGCGGACTGAAGTACACTCAATGTAATGTGGGTTCATCATGGAACATATTCTGTTATTAAACAGTTTAACACTTTTAGAATATGTCCAAAACACTGCAGAATTTCAATATACACAAATGCAGCTGTCACACAACCCAGGAATTTTCACGGAATACATGTGTCAGATATTTGTTTTGAAAAATAAAATAAATCAATCCAAAGCTAGAAGACAACTATGACGATGTGGGGAGAAAGACAGATGATGACGAGGACATCCGGGACGGTTCTACCCCGCAGGGACTGCTGGAAGAAGGGGAGCAGGTTGCACCATTATAGGCTACCCCGGCTGGACCAGTGGACGCTGCCATCCAGGCTGAAGTTGCAGTTATAATTTTGACACACTGAGACATTGAGAGGGGACACTGAAACTATCACACATAAAGAATAAAAAAATATTTATGTTTATCTAATAATAATACATAGTTGTTCTATTAGTTGTGGTCTTGTGTTAGTGTCTTTCAGCACCTGGTTTTAATACTTTGTTTGGGGCGCTACTTTAAAAAAAAAATGCTGGAATCTTAAATTGTGCTTATTATCATTCATCTTTAATTTGTTACATGGCATGCAGTGGTGAGGGATACGGCGGATGATATGCTACATGCTAGACTTCACGTTGCTTCCAGTTGGAGTACATGTCATATCCACGAAAATGCCTCAGACATTAGCAGGTTTTATTCTGTCTCTGTCAATCCTCAAACAATCGAACTACAGATGTCAGTGCTCTATCACCTACACTGTGTTTGTAAGAGCTGTGGGGCAGACTGGGGGGGGGGGGGGGGGGGTGAGGGGGGGGGGGGGGGGCGTGCCTGACACATTCTGCAGCAGCAGCTTGTATGCCTGCCGCTGGCCAAAGGCTGCACAGTTACAGAGAAAGAGTTCTCAGATGAAAGCTGTTTAGGCTGTTCTGGCAGAGTATGTATGTGTGTGTGTGTGTGTGTGTTTGATGACTTGTAAGATGCTCAAATATGTTTCCCAGCACAAACTGTTTGAGGAGGATTATAGACTTGTTAAACAGTGAAAGAGCTGCTGTTGGGTTATTCAAGAGCTTTAGTCACTACTTCGAGGGACTGTAGGAGTCAGATGAGATGTTTCCTCAACTGTCAGGCCGATAGATGCAAACAGTATATTCAGCAGTAGATAGATCAATAAATGCAAAACAGGTACAAAGATTTTGTGCTGGATGGTCTTGCTTTTTTTTTTTTTTTTTTTACAATAAATAATCAATAATCACCATTCTCACCTGTGAGAACATGTAGGAATTGTCCAGTATCACCTTGTCAAAACACATCCCTCTCTGGCGTGCAGCCAGCTTCATCTGTGTCATCTCCACCCACACACAGTGAAATGTCAGGCAACCCAACAGAGGGGTCTTCCCCAGATAAAGCCAGCCCCCCCTGTGTGGCCATTAGCATGAGGATCAGCCGGATGGCAGGAAAAGATGGGCTTGGTAAGAGATGAGTCATCACTTTCACTGAGCGAACGAGGTCTTGGGTGAAGGGATAAAAACCTTTAAGAGAGAAGCATGAAAGATCAGCAGAGAGTGAGACTGGGTAAAATGGATATAATTTACATCAAGTGTTGTGTGTAATTTGTGACGTAGTTTCCTCAATGAAATAATTAAACATTTTTAGGAAATCTCTTTCCATTTAGCGTTAGATGAGAAGATTTATACCACTGAGACAATTAGCTTAGCATAAAGACTGGAAGCAGGGGGAGAAAGCTAGCCTGGCTCTCTCCAAAGTTCAACAAAGATTTGGCTGTAGGTACTGGTGCTGCTTAGAGCTAAATGCTAACACTGCATTGCTAGTGGATGCTAATAAGGAAAAAACACTTTATGGCCAAAGTACAGTTAATGTTGAAACACTGCACTACATGTAAGGTTCTGATGTTTCATTAGGGGTCATTCAGTTTGGTAATCCTATAATTATCATAAATACATTATGTCACATCTTTTCCTTTCAGACATTCCTTCAATTTTCATAACTTTAGCTCCGCTTCATGTATTCTGTGATTTTACTGCTTAAAATGTTTAAATACAGTACATACCACTTCTACTGATCCTGGTTACAGAATCATCCCTACACAAATGCTGTTTAAATAATTAGCTTACAGTAATCAAGTGGTCTGATTAGTGTCTTTTCACACATGATGACACGTGGGGAAAAAAAAGTAAAACTGCTGAAGCCTCAGGCTTTTGGGACTTTGACAGTGTGTAATTATCATCCTGCGCTCTCACAGCAGCAGGTACTTTACATAAGTGGAGTTAATGCTTTCACGCTGACCATTCAGACCAGGCTTAGAGCAGGAGAGGGCCACAGTTATTTTATCTTTAAGTCAGTAAATAGCAGAGCTGTACATTTTATTACTTTATAGTCATGTAATAAATATACAAATGTCAGTTAGAAGGTAATCTGCCAGAGAAATCAAAAAAAGGATAGTTATGAATACTGAAACGTAAGTCAGGAACCAAATGACTTTTGTCATTATCTATCTAGGTGCTTCAGTTTGTGTGTTTGTAGATGAGTTGTCTTTGTTTCAGAGTGAGACTGCATAGAAGAAATAGAACAAGGAGAAATAACACGTTCTTCCTCTTACAAACAATGGAAAATAATAAAATAAAAAACAATATAAAACTGCTTAGTTGAACGTACTCAGGGTTGTTTGCAGCTACTGCCTTGCTTGGTCTGGTATAACCAGTAGCTCATGGTGGCTAATGTTAGCTAATGACTTAAGTTGAAGACTTAAAGTGATAGTTGGGGTTATTTGACATGGGGTTGTGTGAGGTACGGATCTATAGTCAGTGTATTACGTGCAGTAGAGTCAGATCAGCGCTCAGTTTGGAGAAGCAACAGGAGCACCAGCACAGAAGCTGAGCGATGTTCTGCTGTGCACAGGGACAGCAAAAAAACATATTTTAGCCACTTAAAAAACATGTCCGCAGAGAAAAGCTAACATCAGTTTAAGTGTTCGCTTTATTTTGAATATTTTCACCACTTTATCTCGCCGTCAAACAGCCCTCTCCTTTTGAACTACATTTTCTCAACCATTGAACTACCGTATTCCTACGCACAAGCGCACCTATGCTTAGCTCTTTCTGACTCAAACAGCTGATCTGCAGAGTAATATGGTGTGCACCATAAAACGTCATTCAGTTTTAATCCATTTCACAGAGTAAATGTTAGTTAGCTACAGATCAGCCTTAAAATCGAATGGTTGCAGACCAAAAAAGAGAAGCCTGCTTTTGTCCATTTCTGTTTGAAGTCAAGAATCTGTTGTTGTAAAAATTCACCCTTGGATTTCGAGAGGTAACTGCTGATTCTGGTGCAGCGTTCATGCACCTCCTGAGCCACAGTCACCCTTTATTTCGAATTAAGTGTCCAGTTCGGCCACATGAACACAGGGAGAACAGGTAAACTCCACACAGAACTGGGTCAGGTTTGAGCCCAGGACTGTGAGGCAACAGTGGTAAATCACTAACCCACCATGCATCCTGCGCTTCACTTCTCAGTACAAATATAACTGTTTCTATGTCTCGCAGACAAAACACCTCTGGGAAGCCCTTTTATTCCACACTTGTGTTGACATATAGCACTTATTTCATATTAGGACTATCTATACAGCAAAGATACTACATCCAAACATGACTGTGGATGGGCCACACTCCAAGAAATGAAGTGTGAAAATGACAGATTGCTGTTTTACGAGAGGTTTATCTGCCAGATTATTTCTTAGTTGCAACCAGTAACTTCCTGGAGTCTGTTTGCTGGCAACATCCAGACGTGATCTGAAACTGTCTGATCCCACTGTAATGAGTTCTGCCTGAATTCAAACCTTTCATTAACATGTGTTTTCCCCACAGATCGCACGTTAATGTCAGGAGCAACACCTGTTAGGCTTTCAGAAAGAGTCCGCAGGGATTTGAGGTTCAGGTGTGTGAATATTGTTGTGTTGTGTGTACTGTAAGTCTTAACCACACATCCCTGGTAAAGAACAGAAAAACGACAGAGATTCCTCCATTTATTTTAAATTGCATTTGCTGTTACTGATGATATCATCAAAGGTCAAGCTCCAGCTCAATAACTTGTGTGTAAAGATGGACGACGCATCTCCACTTCCTCCACCTGTGCAACAAAGAAGCCAAAATATCCTGGATACAGGCGCTGCCGTCTTGCTCTGGTGACTTTGGAAGTTGGAAGTCTGCGCAGTGGTAATCAGGGAGTGGAGCCAAGGCATCGAATTCTCGCCCATGACCCATCTAACCAATCGTCAATCACAGCTGCCAATCATGATGTAACACCTCCTCTTTATAGCATAAAATAACCAATTAAAACCAAACTTATCAGAAATATCAACACTTGACCACACATCAGCATGACAAGAACGACCTAACATCACAGAAACAATCATTATGAAAAATGAATTTGGTGTGTACTTTTTAGTTTGGCCCATGTCCAATCCGCTAACATGCAGTGGGGCAGAGTTTATGACCTACACTGCAGCCACTATTGACCTCGCACAAAGAGAGGTTGAACGAGATGGCGGAGTTGTTAGAGAGACAAACAAAGCAGAAGGAGGCTCTGGAAAAAGAAAATCTGGAGCTCAGTGTTGTTGCTCAAAGAGGAGATTATCAGCTTCAGCTCAAGGCAGGAGGCACAGGAGAATGTGATAAAACTTCAGAAAAACTATTAGGGGGTGAAAGGACCCCTGGAGTCTGAGAGTGAGATAAATAATGTCCTCTATGAGGAGATACAAGACCTTAAAGAAAAACAAGGGGCAGGATGCCAGAGCAGCAAGGATCATGAAGACAAAATAAAAGCCTTGGAATACGAGGTGTTGCTCCAAACCATCAACAACCTGAATATGACTGAGGAACCAGGCAGATATGGCTGCTCCGCAAGAGGAAACCTCCAAACTCCAAAGACAAAACAGCTCGTGTCTGGAGGAGAAGGAGAAAGAGATGAAGGTGTAAAAAGTAAAGAACCAGCACCTGAGCCTCCACAGGCGAGCTGGCGAGCACGTGTTGAGCTGCCTCACCTGCCAGTGATAACGGTAAAGAAGAGGAGGTTTATCAACTTCTTCACTTGTGACTCTCGTCATATCGAATCAGAAGAAGAGAGAGATTCACACTGAGGCAGGAGGAGAACTTAAAGCTGCATTTAATGATTACTGCATTTCTGGTCACTTGAAGAAAAAGAACTCATTGACTGTAAAAGGTGAAGATACTACGGTGGCCCTGAGAGCTCAACACACTGCAACTTAAAAAAAAAACACATGCAAAGACACAATCACGCCGTAAATTCAGAAAACATCTTCATCAGTTTCACAACACATGCTGCAAAAAAAATCACAACGCATGCAAATAAACTAACACGCTGCAAATTCAGTCCTACAACACAACGGAAGTGTTTCCAGGGGGACACTAAAAAGTGATGGACCTGGCTGGGACTTGCTGTTCAGTGCCCAGTTGTGACTTTTGAAGTTAAAAGCCTTGAAGAACAAGCGCGTTCCAGCAGGTTCATCACTTTTGCTTTTTAAGTTATTTTTTGCCTCAATTCTGATAGAGCAAGAGAGAGAGGGAGAGAGAGAGAGAGAGAGAGAGAGAGAGAGAGAGGGAGAGAGAGAGGGAAGATGACATGATGATATCAGGCGCACAGGGCCACGGGTTGGACTGGAACCCAGGCCGCTGCGGTTAGGATTACGCCTTCATGGTAACCGCCCGGCCCCATGCTTGTGTCCGCTGGAAACACTTGCGTTGTGTTGTAGGACTGAATTTACACCTTTGTGTCTTCTCCTGTGTCGTTTCCTTAAGTTGTAGTGTGTTGAGCTCTCGGGGTAAGATACACTTAGCTGGCAATTTATTAAGTACACTTTGCGAGTCTTTACTGGATTTGTTGAGAGGTGCTGATTCAACTGTATGGATGCCAACTGAGTTTATTTTCACCTTTTACAGTTGTTAATCTTATATTAAATCTGATTTCCTTACTCACACAATCAGATTCCAGTAGAGACTTAAACCCACAGAATAATGTACAGTAAAAAAAAAAAACCTAGCTTTAAGCATTCGGTGGCCAACAGGAGTTTAAACCAGCGCAGGACTGTTCGGTGTCCCGTCTCCTGTTTTGACCCCCGGTCGTCCCCGCAGAGGGAGGTCGCTCTTTGAATTGTCTCTGCCGAGGTTTCTTCCACTTTCCTTTAGTGTGTGGAGGGCAGTGGGACTTTTTCCTTGTCTTCTCAGAAAGCGTGGGCACCGGGGTCAGGAGCCGTTGACACCTCGGGTCTGTACAACCGACTGAGACGTGATATCTGATCGGTTAGTGCCTCTCACGTATAAGCATATATCCAATCAAAGAGTAATCATCAGTTTGACAATAATAACTTAAAATAATAATCAACCGGTGATGTTTAAAATCCCAGACAGTCATTTAAAAACACTAACTGTTGTTCTGAAGGTATTTCCAGGAACCCCAAAGACTCTTTAACATCTGGATGAAGAAATACTGCGTTCAAATGATGGATGGCTACCTGGATAACAATCAAAACTTGGGGAACAGGTGAAAAAAATTTTTTATTGTGCGGCAGATGGAATATTTTTTGCATCCAGATGGTTAGAAGATTCTTTGAGGATTGTGAAAATACCTTCAGACCAGAGGTTAAAATGACGTGGACTCGAAGATTCAGGATCAGATCCAAAAAAAACTTGATCAGGAGAATTTCCTATACTAAACCCCTGTGATAGTCTGGTTCTGTCACAGCTGTGCAGACACACACACACACACACACACACACACACACACACACACACACACACGCACACACACACACACACACACACACACACCTGACTTATTTACAGTGTCACAGTACTTTGTCTAAGTTTATGACCTTGTGCAACTAAAAAAAAAAGTCTGTGATACTGTTTCCATTCATGCAGACATAGACACAGGCCGACATATGACACATCACGCAGTAAATAATAACCACAGCATGTGTATATATAGTGTTTCTTACTGGTTGTGAGTTCAGATCACTGAGCTGCTAATAGATCTCAGGCAGAGAGAAACCTGGGCTGTGTCCGAAATCACAAACTACTCCCTATATAGTATCACAGTATCCCATAATGCATCATGAAAAGTAATGAACAGCCGATGGTTACTAACCAAACAATATAGACCACCATACGGTTGAGCTCCGTGTATGGTCCTCTACATTGAACTCTCAGGACAGTGAGCAGGGAGGAGTGAATGAGTGGGTGATTTCTGACACAACGCTGGTTTCAAAGCTGCAGGTTTCCTTCCTGCTGCAGAGACCTCTGGGTAAAAATACACCAACATCCTCACCATCGCAACCTGCAAAACTGATTCCTTAAGTGGCTCTTGTCTTTATTTCACCATTTGACTTAGTGCCTGATTGATGCATTTTGAACAAATTTGTATTAAATGTGACAAAGGTTAAAACATGAACATGCACAAGCTACGGTGGCCCTGAGAGCTCAACACACTGCAATTTAAGACTAGAATTACCGCTTCGCAGTTGTATCCCTCCGCTACTCAGACTAGTTTCAGGTTACCTCCCTGTTTATCCAGAATCATATAAAATACGAACCATTTGTGTGACATTCGGTCCTAGTTGTCGTGTGAAGTCTTGAGTAATGGCTAAAAATTGTTTTCTGAGGTCACCGTGACCTTTGACCTTTGAGCACCAAAATCTAATCAGTTCATCCTTGAGTCCTAGTGAATGTTTGTGCCAAATTTGAAGAAGTTCCTTCAAGGCGTTACTGAGATATCGTGTCCATGAGAATGGGACGGACAACCTGAAAACAACATGCCTCCTGCTCTGGCTGTCGCCAGCGTGGAGACATAAAAACACATACAAACAGACAAAACACTAACAAATTCAGAAAACGTCATCAATTTGACGACACATGCTCTCCTACTACCCACAACACAACAAATACAAGAACACACTGCAAGTAACACAGACAACAACAGAAGTGTTTCCAGGGGACAGAAAAAGTGATGAACCCGGCAGGGACGCACTTCCATGGATCTATTATGATGTATTATAACACGTCCATGTGTGCGTCCTTGCTGGGTTCATTTCTAAATTGTCAGACACGACACAATAGACTATGGATCCTAGAACCTAAAAGCCACACCCTTGTTTTCTAAAGCCATCATAGACCTTTCAGTCATATTCTGCTAATTGAACGAGCTGTGGAGGGAAATTGCTGTAATAAAGTGAGTCAGGCTACAAAATATTAGCTTTTATATTTGAATGGCAAGGAAGAAAGCAGCAGTGTAAACAGTACTGACTCTTTGAAATCAGAATCAGAATTACTCAGTACATTTGTCTCTCCTGGGGTCACCTGAACGGCAACGAATCATCAGTCATCAGGTCCTACTAGAAGAATTTTGCAATTTGTGATTAATGGTTCACAAATCTCCAATCGTATAATGGCTTCTGTGCAATATTTTGTGCTGTATTAGTTGTGTTTTGAAGTTAGAAGAACATTTAAGTGTATTTCTAAGAGGTGTGCTTCTCCTGCAATGAGCTCCAGTTGGGCACTCTGAATCAAAAAAATCTTCAGGTGTGGTTCAGTCCCTTAATACAACAGACTGTAAACACTTCTCTCACAGACCAGATATTTTTACAAGAGTCTTGTTTTTATGTTCTCTTGCCCTTGCTAAAATTATATATGTGTTGGTCAAACAAAAAGGAAAAGTAAACTTTCTGAACACGAAACTGCACTCTGCACTACAAACACAGATGCCAAGTACTATGTGGAAGTGAACCATAAACTGTATCACAATTCAGAGGCCACATCCTTTGTGGCAGCATTTGAAGACCCATTGTGCCACAGCAGCGCTACTAGACTGTCACATTTTGAAGGCTCCTTCAAAAGTGGCCAAGAAATGGGTGGATCCTTCATGGCCCAACTTATCCCATGATTCATTTGGTAATGAAAATATTATGGCAACAAACAACGCTGACAGAGAGCCTGAGGATTACACTTTTAAATGGGTTTAGCTCAGTTGAGTTTAGCTAACGGTACAACCTAGAACCTTAAAACCTGTAAAAAAAAAAAAAAAAAGAAAAAAAAAAGTAACATGTGGTCAAGGTTGCTAGGCAACAGGAGCAGCACTTTGTGATGCAATGATAAGGGTGAGCACACCCCCTCTGCAGGCTAGACCATCTCATTTCGGTTCAGCCTTTGAGGTCTACGACGGAAGATGTGGCCCCTGGACTGGGACATAGCTATAGTCTCACTTTCCTCTTTGTTGGTCTTAAAGTGGTGTCACTGATGTGTAGTGGAGATGTCTCAAAACTCCTGATACTACAATTCAGACTGCTGAAGCCTCATTTTAGCGTTGTCTTTTTATATAAAATCACGTACACTGAAATCATGCTAGGAAAGGATGGCTAGTATGGGGAGCACTAACAATTACAGCGACCAATACCCCTGCAATATGAAAAAAAGTAACCTTATCTTTTAAATAATGATCCCACATGGTCCGAATGACTTCTTTACCTTTAAACCCGTTTTTTCATGCAAATTTTAAGTTTTACTAATGCTACTTAGCTGACATTAGCTAATGGTCATTTACTTCCGTTTAGAAGAAACGTTGTGAATTCAGCACCAAACTTAATTTGTTTATTTGCTAAGAGCTGTCGGTGGTGTAGTGGTGGAAAGCAACATCAATGTTTCCTTATATTTTTATCACTTCTTTATTTACTTCGTCTACTGAAGTTATCATGCTAACCAGCAAGCTCTGGCACAATCAGTCTTGTCACTTTCCAATACCGAGTCACTGTAGTGTCCAGTCTGGCCTGAATAAGTAGTGCTGCTCAGAGGACGTATTTTAACCTCTTGTGTTGTAGATGCCACGATGGCTGAAGCTCTTGGTTTAGACTGCCTGTAAATAATGCCAACGTTGGCTATGTAGCGATAAGAAAACTTACGAATAACTGTGTATACTGTGAATAATTGTGTTTTGGGCATTTCCTTGATGTTTTTGGGTATAAAAGCAGAACCAAATTATATTTTCTTGTTTTACTTAAAATATAAAATTTTTTAAAATCTATTCTTAAATTACTTTAACTTGGTATTATATTATATTTTGATAATAAGAAATTAATATAATAATAATTGTGACCTCTGAAATGCTGCCCTGATTCCTCACTCTGTTTTTGAGAAATATGAAAGTAGGGGTCCAGAATTAAAGACAGTTGTCCTGCAGCCCATCTCTCATGGGGGGGCACTCATGAAGCGGGGCTTTGTAAATTTTGGAAAGAATATTTTTCTTACCAATCAGAGCTGGCAGTGTTGGAAGAGTATAGTTACTGAACTCACTGAAAATAAATATGCCTGCAGTCTGTTCTTCAGATCAGAAGACTGCATGTCACAACACAGCATGTTGCTGTTGCACACAGCGCCACTGAGTGGCAAACACTGAGTACTGCTGATCATTAAAAACCCAAACTTCTGGCACATCACTCTCCCCCAGTCGCCACCCGTACAGCACACAGAGCTCAACGTCACAAAACAAGTAGTTAAATCCGTATAAAAAGTAGGTTGCCTTTATTAGAAGCTGGGAAACCAAAACATTATCAACATCGTCGTTGTTAATACTTTTTTTTTGTAAGACCACAATATTGCCATTGCATTTACCAGCATCATCATCATCATCGCTTCGCACTTTTTCCACAACATGCAAAAAGATTCAAGAGTTCAGCGTTCCTTTTCCACACTAGTGACAAAAGCTTCTCCACTTGGTCTTCTGTAAGAATCACAACTTGGCTTACATTTTTACATTGCCAGTACAACTGAAGGTAAATAGAAAAGAAACATCAAAAACAGTACAACAGAAGAAATCGTAGAATGGATGAAAAAGGAGAAATTCATAGCCTTATGCCATGTGCCTCCTGTGGGATGATAGAGAGGAACCTCATTCAAGCCCTCAGTGCTGTGAACTACAAGACATTATCTGATCCTACTGCAAACAGAGCTCTCAGAGCTTTTACACTGGTATAAACATTTTTCCCCCTATTTATTTTATTGTATCCAATCGTCTTAAAATGACATTAAGGACTGGGTGCCAATTTAGGACCTGAATGTAGAAAAACACACTAACCTGCTAATGACAGTCGTAAAACAATCAAATGTGCTTCTGAACCAGGGACTAGGTTCGAGTGTGTCCTGTACACATCCAGGACTGAATTCTGTTGCAGTCTTGGGACCAATCAGAATTTCTCCTGACCAACGCCTAATAAATGAGGTTTAGTTCCCAAGATCATAATAGCAACTTTTCATATTTTTTTTTTTATTTTTTTGCTTTGACATCAAACACTACTTATCGCAAAAAAGGACAATCTCACAAGTGCTGCACCTGATCACCGAGTCACTAGTTTTGAGATCGTTTATGGCTTTGGATGGTCTGCTGATCATACAAATTGTTGACTTGTTCTAAGCCTAATTTGCTGCTTGTAGCAAAGACCTAAAACATGAGGACAGATTACATTCTCAGGCCTCCAGTGATAATATCAGAGCCACCACTCAAACTCAACTCAACTCAATGAAAATTAAGGCATTAATAGACAAATGAATGCCAGATATATACTGAGCTGCCCACCTCATCGTGTCAATCTTTTCTAAGCATCAGTACTGTATTACTCTGGATTTTAAAATGTATCAGCCTGTGAAATACTAATGTGAGCAACAAAAAGCTCTAAGAAACAAATGGACATGGATACCAACAGTAACCATTAAGCTGATGGGACTGGGAGAAAGGGAAGGACAAGAGAAAGAAAGGAGTAAGGACAGGAGTAAATCAGGGAGGGACGGTTGGTCCAACCATCAGGCAGAACAGATTGGATAGGGTCGACTTTTTTCTTTAAAATCATGATACATTTTATTTCTTTTCTTAAAAAACAAACATTACAAAAAAAATCTGAATAGAGAATTAGAACAATGAACCAACAGGAGAAAAAACAACATTCATTTTTTTAACCCTCAAAAAACAAAAAAACAAAAAAAAAAAGAAAAGAAAAGAAAGGAACATCTCGCATTCCTTAAAAATAAACAAAAAATAAAAGATTTAGGGGTGCCTGGCACAACAGGTTGAATGTTGAGAAGATGCTGTAGCCATGCAGGGAGGGGATGTTGGTGCGTTGTGAAAAGGGGTGGGGGGTTGCTTCACGTAGCATGGTGCATCATTAGAAAGCCCAACATATAACAACAGAAACTGTTTCACAGGCAGCTGATGGGCCTAGACAAAAGAAAAGCCACACCCTCTTACAGGAAGTACCCCACAGGTATACAAATCATACAAGTACATAAAAACACACACGTGTTGGCTTGAAATGTGTGACGGTGGCAGTCCGGCATGTAGCAAACAGTCAGCGGTGACCCACCACTCTGCTGGTAACACACCTCCAACTGTTTGATCTAAGAAGCAGCAGCTACAAGTGGAATACTTTTCAAAATAATGCGCTTTACTTAATTCTTCACACAGCCACACAAGAAGTCAGGGCATGAATACAGTCTGAAAGAGGTTTGGGTGATCTTTTAAAAATAAAATTAAAAAGATGCTGCTTTAACCGAAAAACAGTTTCAGAGGGTTTTTTAAAAAACGAACTAACGCGGCTCTGTTAAAACACGCTCCTGGTTTAAAAGCACGTGTACCAGAGAGAGGATAAAGGCTTCACCCCTGCACGTGTTGACTTAACATCGCTTTGTAAATACAGCGCTTTAGTAACCGACACTGGGACACTCTGAACAACACTCCCAGTAACTGCAGATATCAGAAAGGTAAACAGGGAAAAAAATTGTGTGGCCACTCATGTTAGATCACTGATAATCCCAGAGGAGGAAAAAAAACAAAACAAACACAAACACTAGTGAACTTGTCTGTTCACACTCAGGACGGATGCTCACCAGTGGGCTCTTTGAAAGGCAGAAACGTTTAGAAAATAATGAAGACAGGAGGGTGGGTGAGGCTGAATGTTGACAATATAAACTCCTTACGCCGTATGATCATGGGCACAATGTCTTAGTTGGAATGGGGGAGGGGAGGACAAGAAAAAGCACACCAAGTCCAAACCATTGAGCCAGGCCACCAGGAGGAAAAAAAACCAACCAAAAAAAAAAAAAACAAACAAAAAAAAAAACTCTAAACGCAGAGCAACAAAAGAAAACAAAAACAGAGAAGAGACAGAGAGAGAGACATGGAGGATGGGCTTCAAACGGGTACCATCTTCTAGTCTTCTCCAGAGGGTGCCTCCTCTTCTGATCCGTCCTCCTCCTCTTCGTCCTCTTCCTCCTCCTCTGCTCCTGCGGCCTCCTTCGTCGTCTTGGGGGCAGGGGAGGTCTCTTTCTTCTCAGCCTCCTCCTCTTCCTCCTCCAGGGGACTCTCAGGGTCCTCCTCCTCCTCCTCTTTGGGTGAGCTCTTCTCCAGGGCCTTGGCGCTAGGGCGCCCCTTCCCCTTTCCTTTCATTGGGCTGGGGGTCACTGGAAAAAAACATGCATCAGTTAGTGACCGTCAGGTTATGATTGAGTCTTACTACTGGCAACTGTGAACTGGAGCGTGGGACTTTTACATATAAATGAACATCCATTACATTCAAGCCAAACCAGTTCACACAATGCTGCTTAAGCAACAGAGTTTTAAATCTGGTATCTGTGGCGACATTCCCGCCCTGGTCCACCGGTAGTGATGGGTTTTCAACCATCAGTGATCGGTTTGCTCGAGCTAAAGAGGGGAGCATCCATAGCGATGGAGAATGGTGGAGATCGGAGGCTCCAGATAAAAAAGAAACTCGACATTCAGACGAAAGATTACAGTCTAAAAAAGAAAGCGATCGACGGTGAGGACAAACATGAATTACCACTGGTGTGGTGTGAAAGAAGAGAGGGGACTCTCTTCTTTCACACCACACCAGTGGTAATGGGACGAGGGCAAACATGGATATCGCCATTTGTAAAAAAAAAATTGTAAAAAGATGCTGCTTTAACCGAAAAACTGTTTCAGAGGGTTTTTAAAAAACGAACTAACGCGGCTCTGTTAAAACACGCTCCTGGTTTAAAAGCACGTGTACCAGAGAGAGGATAAAGGCTTCACCCCTGCACGTGTTGACTTAACATGGCTTTGTAAATACAGCATACTTGCAATGGTGGAAATTTCTCTATATTTTTGTAATTATTATTATTATTTTTTTAATTTATTTATTTTGTAATTGTTTGCAATTTAATACATAGTATGAAATTACAGAAGCCTAGATTTAATCCTCTGTTTTTTAACTGGGAGGCTCAACGTGTTTTACTTATTTTCATCCGCAACAGATTTTGGATGGTTCTCATAACATTAAGCTCTACTAAGCCTTCAGCTAATAACTTGGTGAAATCTTTATGTCTGTGCATGAAGTATGAAGGCAGAACCAGGAGGAGATTATCTTAGCTCGTCATAAAGACGGGAAGCAGGGGGAAACAAGTTAGCCTGGCTCTGTCCAGTTTAACAATCTGCCGATCAACACCTCTAAAGTTCACTAATTAACATGTATCTTGTTTCATTTATCCTCAAACAGAAATGACAACAACTTTCTTGATAAACAGCTGGGCTCAGTGTCTCCTCACTGTCTTTTCATCGCCGACTCTGAAAAGTGATAATTGAAGACATTGCACAATATTACTGGGAGGATGAACTGGTGTTTGTCATCAAGTAGTTACGCGATGTAACCCCCTCTAAAAGAAGGTGATTTTACAGTTGTGTTTGTGGACAGAGGAAATGTAGAGTTTACTTGTTACTGAGTGAGCATCAGAGCTGCTGTATATTTTTTTAACTTTAGACAGAGCCGGGCGAGTTGTTTCCCTGTCTCCAGGTTGCCTGGCAACCGGTCCCCCACAAGAAAAACTGTCATTTATTACGGTTTACTACAGAGTAAACAAATGAGATTCAATGTGTTAACTACGAAGATGTTGGTGTCAGAGCTTCATATTTAAGACAGACATTCAGTTAAAGCTGAAGTGTGGGACTTACATTTAAGGATGCCCCGATCACATTTTTTTTGCCGCTGATACCCATCATCTGAGTGATATCGGCCGATCCACGGCCATGATTTTTGTCATGCACTGCAGATGGCGTACGTTATATCAGTCTCTCACACTTTGTAAAAGTTCCACACAGCCGACATGTTTTGTTTTGGTGGCCTGTCGTGCACCGGCGCAGTGAACAAGGTGGGAGGCGGGACAACACTACATAGCACACAGCGCTTCTCTCAGCCGCAGACACCAGAGTATTAACCACAGGTGATCGGTGACTAGAAGCATTAATTACGATCTATCAATCACATATTTTTAATGAAAATTAATCAGCGCATCCCTAATTACATTCAAGCCAAACAAGTTCACACAATACTGATTAAGCCTCCAGGTGAATCTCTCTGTATTGCGCAGTAAACTGAAGTTTTAAATCTCCTGTCTGTGGCGACTTTACCACGCTGTGCACCAGGCGCTTTTTACATCAACCAGCGAGTTTTGCCAGAGCTAAAGCTTCTTTCGTCTGTATGTTCACTGTAAATATATCTGGAGGCTCAATAAAACACCAGATAGACATCTTCAGTATATCTCTGGTGTTTATTATGTGTCCCCCATCAAACACAGTACAACATACTAAACGTTTCTAGATGAAATACGTCAGTAGAAACCTTCAGCCTGTGTTGCTTGGGGGACACATTAAAAGTGTGGGAAACAACATTGAGCCTCCTGATATGTTTACAGTGAACATATAGACAACAGGACAAGGTGTCAGAAGGAGCAGCTGAGGTAGTTGAAGGAGTATGGTGGAGATCTGATGCTCCAGATAAAAAAGACACTGCGTCCAGAGGAAGGATCACAGTCTGAGAAAGAAAGTGATTGACAGCGAGGACAAACATGTTTTACCCCGATGCGGCTTTTCCTTGTTGGGACAGATATAAATGTTGCTTTACTGCTCTTTGACATGTTGGAATAACTAAAATATTTGGAGTAGGCTACGTAACTTTTACATTTACTCTACCTAAATAGTGAATCATTGTCTTGGAACTGTTTGTCTGTTTTCAACAGTGTTTATGTAGTTACTCTCACTGCCAGAGGGGGGAGACAAAAGTTACACACTGCAGGTTTAAGAAAAGATACGTCTAAAAAAAAATTTTTCTAGCTTTTTTTTTTTTTTTCAAGAAAGGAGGAAGCACTTCAACACTAGAACCGGTACTGCACCTAACTTTGTAACTAAATATCAAAGATGGGACAAAGCCTTTGTTTTGCAAGTCTCAAATCTCAAGTCTTGGCTACGAGATCAAATGTTAAGCCAAGACTAAGACTGTGTTAAACTAAACTCTTACGAAGACAAATCTTCACAACATTTAACATCATAAGTGTAAGAATTTACAGAAATAATGGCCATTTTAATATTCTGTATTCACTGATTTCAAATTAACTTCATAACATTTAAAAGCAAAATGTTCTTCCTGTGACTGGGGTTGGGCTGAATCCATTATCAAATCCATTTTGGTTCAGCTTTCAACATTTACCACAAAAAATAACTAACTAAAATAAATACAATACTAACATTCGATTATTTGATGCTTTTAGGTTTTACTAGTTAGAAACAAGTTAGAAACAGCTTTGAATGGCAGCCTGATTAACAACCTGTAGATATAGACCTAAAACAGAAGACATGAAATCAAACAGTTGCAGCCTTCTTCACCTTTCAGCACTTATTTCTCACAGACTACCTGATACGTTGCTGAACGTCATGATCCAGTAGGTTGATAAAGTTTAATAACTGTTGACAAAACATAGATGTACAACTGCAGGGCTTCTGCTTCATGGCTGGATGTCTCACCTGTAGCCTTTAGTCGGGGTTTGGGGCTTTTCTTCTCTTTCTTGTCCGTCCGTCCCCGTCGAATCACCTTCTTGCTTCTCTTCTTGGAGTGACCATAGTCGCTGTCATCATCGTCCTCCACCATGAAGTCCTCATCACTGCCGGACTCGTCGGCTGTGCACAGAAATGGGGTGTATAGTAATCCTTTCAACACAGATTCTCTCCTGTGGTATTATTGATTAACTAATGTGATGACAAAACTGTCGCACCAGGAAGAGTACAGAGCAATTTCAGATGATTGTCGAGTGAGTTTGTTTTTGTGTCAAGCTCAGTTTCCAGTTGAGTATAAATAATGTCTGTCAGCTTTCAACTGCTCACCTCTATTATTTTATCAAGACCTGCAATAATATAATTATTGCTCTAAAAAAGTGGTTTACTACCTATTTGGCCTGTGGGCCCTTAAAATGGAGTAGCATCCACTTGTGCCTTAATAAGAAGCTCATTAGCTAATTCTTTTCCCCAAATGTAGTGTAATAAAACTGTATTTTTCTTTCCTATCCTTTTAATAACTGGGGATTTGAGGCCATAACACCAAAGCTGGGAACCACTGCTTTAAAGCTTCTTTTTATGTGACAAGGATTTCAGGTTTTTCTTCTATGATCCTGCAAATGATAGTGTTAGAAAATGTAGCTGTTCCTGTAAACCAGGCTGACAGCTTGCTTATGGGGTATCAGTTTTTGTTTGGTGTAGGTAGGATTGCTGTGTCAGTGCTGAGGTACATACGGTCCAGGTAGGATTCCTCTTGGTCTTCATGCTCCTCGTCCTCGCTGCCGCCGTCGCCCAGCAGGATCTCCCTCTGTTTGGACACAGCCTTGGAGGCTGCCTGGCGCACTGTACGCTTTCGACTCACTTCCCTGTCGTCATCACTGTCATCTGCACGACAAACGCACACAGTTACGCAATGTTTGTTAACAATACAGGTGAAAAGGAACAAGAGAACAGCAAAGAGAGAGGATGAAGTGTCTTTGTGGATTAACCAGGTTAATGCATTAACTTTCTTTTAGCAGGTTTTTGTGACCGAGTGTTAATTGTGATGGTGACAATGCCATCAATTTCTGCAGATGTGATAAGTTATCAGTACAATGCTGTTCTTCAAATAATACCTTTGTTTTTTTCCTTCTTATTCCCCATCTAAATTCTTTTGGAATCAGTTTCATCATGTGCAATCTGCACACTCTTGCTTTTCAGAATGTTTCAGAAAATTACAAAAGCATGGATGCTATGAGCAATAATCTTTTTATTTTTATTTTTAAATCAATCGTTCAGTCTATGAAAAGAGAGAAGATAGTGAGATATGCCCATCACAGGTTCTGAGAGTCAAACGTGATGTCCTAACCCGTCCCGTTTTTTTCTCAACCAACACTCTATAATAGCAGCTTATTCTCACAAGGAAGAAGCAGGAAGTAACAAATACTTGATATTTTTTGCTTTAAGGACCGATCGATTATTGTAACTGTTGCAGACTAATTTTCTATCTGCCCTACCACCTCTAATGTCAGTTTCATCGACTTCATACCGTCTAAACCGCAGGTGTGAAGAAGCATGGAATCAGTCTCAGTCTCTGCAACCATCCTGATTATCCGTCAGTGAAGCCACAACTATAGTGATTTTCTTTTCTTTTTTTTTTTTTTTTTTTTAAACATCTCAATTGTATGTTTTTCTAAACTCCTGATGCATTGCACATAGTTTGTTTTCATAAATACAGATTAAAAAAAGTGACATTTCATTTGGATATAGAGTTCAGTTCAGTATTTATTACATTTCAATGTGTAATTAGTTTTTATTTAACAATTCAGCTTTTTTGCCCAACCCTTAAATGGTTTACTGATTGTTGGTTGAATATTTGTATATACATGTCACTGAAGAACTGGTGATTTAAAATTCACCACAAAACACACACTCTGCCGATCACCCAAACCAAACAGCTTCAAAATAAAACCTTTGATTCCTCCCAGAGTTAAAGGGCAGACATGTATATATAATGAGGATATTGTTTAGACTATCATTAATTACTAGATTAATCACAAAAGTTGAGATGCCATCAACATTTATTAGCTCTGCTCAGAGGATGACAGTGAATTACTGATCAGGCTGATCCAGCGTTCCTCTTGCTCACAGTAATAAATAAAAGCTGCACGTCACAGTGTCTGGGAACGTTGGAGGCAAACGACTCAATCAGTCACAATCAGCTGGAGATGTGGGAGGAGTAAGAGCTGTCCGTCAGCCACTGAGCTCAAGTTAGTGTAGGACCAAGTTAGATGTTCATATGTCAAAAGATCAATGTTAATGGCTGCTGGCTGGGCCTTCACCTATGGGGCTTGGTCTGGCTCAGCCATTATAAATTCCACAGGGCCACCACCTTGTGGGCGCACCTCCTGGAGATAGAGGTGGGTGATATAATGGATATGCTCCATATATCGCGGCTTGTTCCACGTGGGATGTAGTAAAATGACTATATTGCGAACTCTGACTACAAATTGTCACATAATAGTTTTAAGCTGCCGACATGAAATGTGCTTTGGCGTTTCACTCCTCTTGCCCTCTCCTGTCTCCGTCTCACAGACCACACACTCCCCCGCCCATCTAGAAAACTCTCCTGAATGAGTACAGCTTTGTGTGCGTGCGTGCACTGGCTGCGTCGCTGATACTGCAGTTCTGTGTTTGTAATTAGGGTTTGCCTTGACTTTTGTTTATCCTCATTCAACACACACACACACACACACACACACACACACACACACACACACACACACA